>NC_084625.1:13603322-13638322 GCF_033978795.1 Nerophis ophidion
TGTATCAAAATGAATGAATTGACTCATATTATGTTCAACTAGTGGTTAGAGTGTCCAGTCTGAGATCACTCGGTTCTGAGTTCAAACCCCGGCCGAGTCATACCAAAGACTATAAAAATAGGACCCACTACCTCCCTGCTTGACACTCAGCATCAAGGGTTGCTAGCTATGTTTAGAGGTGGGTAGAGTAGCCAAAAACTGTACTCAAGTAAGAGTACTGTTACTTTAGAGATTTATTACTCAAGTAAAAGTAAGGAGTAGTCACCCAAATATTTACTTGAGTAAAAGTAATAAGTATGTTGTGAAAAAACTACTCAAGTACTGAGTAACTGATGAGTAACCTCATTACAGCAACAAATAATGCACAAAAACATAAAAATAGCAATGAGCAAATTCAGAGCCAGGAATATCTCTTAAGCAACTAAAACAATAATATATATTAAATAAAAATACATTAAAATAAAATAAAAAAGGCAAATTGAGCCACAATAACTTAACAGCACCATAGGCTCAGTAGGCATTCATTGATTGATTGACTGAAACTTGTATTATTAGATTGCACAGTACAGTACATATTCCGTACAATTGACCACTAAATGGTAACACCCCAATAAGTTTTTCAACATCAATCAATTATTTAAAAATGACCAAGTCAAGGTGATCTACTTCATATATACATATACACACGTATCATATACATACACACACATATCATATGTATTAATCAATCAATCAATCAATCAATGTTTATTTATATAGCCCCAAATCACAAATGTCTCAAAGGACTGCACAAATCATTACGACTACAACATCCTCGGAAGAACCCACAAAAGGGCAAGGAAAACTCACACCCAGTGGGCAGGGAGAATTCACATTCAGTGGGACGCCAGCAACAATGCTGACTATGAGAAACCTTGGAGAGGACCTCAGATGTGGGCAACCCCCCCCCTCTAGGGGACCGAAAGCAATGGATGTCGAGCGGGTCTAACATGATACTGTGAAAGTTCAATCCATAGTGGCTCCAAGACAGCAGTGAGAGTCCCGTCCACAGGAAACCATCTCAAGCGGATCAGCAGCGTAGAGATGTCCCCAACCGATACAGACGAGCGGTCCATCCTGGGTCTCGACTCTGGACAGCCAGTACTTCATCCATGGTCATCGGACCGGACCCCCTCCACAAGGGAGGGGGGGACATAGGAGAAAGAAAAGAAGCGGCAGATCAACTGGTCTAAAAAGGAGGTCTATTTAAAGGCTAGAGTATACAGATGAGTTTTAAGATGAGACTTAAATGCTTCTACTGAGGTAGCATCTCGAACTGTTACCGGGAGGGCATTCCAGAGTACTGGAGCCCGAACGGAAAACGCTCTATAGCCCGCAGACTTTTTTTGAGCTCTAGGAATCACTAATAAGCCGGAGTCTTTTGAACGCAGATTTCTTGCCGGGACATACGGTACAATACAATCGGCAAGATTGTATTGTACCGTATGTCCACCCTGGACATATTTTTTTAATATGTCCAGGGTGTACCCCGCCTTCCGCCCGATTGTAGCTGAGATAGGTGCCAGTGCCCCCCGCGACCTCAAAAGGGAATAAGCGGTAGGAAATGGATGGATGGATGGATGGATGGATGGATGGATATATATATATATATATATATATATATATATACAGTATATAATTTATATTTATTTATTTTGCCGTTTTTGTTTACATGTTAAAGGTGTTTTAATGAATATACATGCACGTTTAACATTTAGATTCCTATCTTTCATAAGACAAGAATATAAGTTGGTGTATTACCTGATTCTGATGACTTGCATTGATTGGAATCAGTAGTGCTGAAAACGTCCACGTTTTCAAATGGAGGAGAAAAAAGTTATTTCTTTCTGTCTAATACCACATGAAAGTCGTTGGTTTTTGGCATCTTATTTGTCCAGCTTCTATATTCGTTTTTATACACTTTACAAGAAATACATTGGCGGCAAACTCCGTAGCTTGTTCGCTTGTTTGCGCTGGCTTTCGGAGACTCTTATTTTGTTAGCGCAGGCGCGATGGAGCGGCGCTTGTATTGTGAAGACAGGAAATGTGCGATCAGCCTTTTGGCTTTTGACGGGAAATACGGTTGAAATAAAAAGTGTCTTTTTTCGTTTACACTTTTGATTGATTGATTGAAACTTTTATTAGTAGATTGCACAGTACAGTACATATTCCGTACAATTGACCACTAAATGGTAACACCCCAATAAGTTTGTCAACTTTTTTAAGTTGTATTCGACGTGTGACGGTCACGTGACCGCCTGGCTCTGTTTGATTGGTCCAACGTCACCAGTGACTGCATGTGATTGGTGAAACGCAGGCATGCGTGGGTCCTACTTTGAAAAACCAAAACAAACATTAATAGATCGATAAAAAAAAAGTAGCGAGTAATGAGCTGAATGTACATGAATGGAGCGGAGTAAAAGTAGCGTTTCTTCTCTATAAATATACTCAATTAAAGTAAAAGTATGTTGCATAAAAACTACTCTTAGAAGTACAATTCATCCCAAAAGTTACTCAAGTAGATGTGACGGAGTAAATGTAGCGCGTTACTACCCACCTCTGGCTATGTTTTATTGGTGACTCAGTATATTATTATTTATTATAATTCAGAACAGGGGTCGGCAACCCAAAATGTTGAAAGAGCCATATTGGACCATAAATACAAAAACAAATCTATCTAGTGTGTCATGAGATATAAATTGAATTAAGAGGACTTAAAGGAAACTAAATGAGCTCAAATATAGCTACAAATGAGGCATAATGATGCAATATGTACATATAGCTAGCCTAAATAGCATGTTAGCATCGATTAGCTTGCAGTCATGCGGTGACCAAATATGCCCGATTAGCACTCCACACAAGTCAATAACATCAACAAAACTCACCTTTGTGCATTCACGCACAACGTTTAAAGTTTGGTTGACAAAATGAGACAGCAAAAGAAGTGGCATAAAACACGTCTTAGAAAGTCGGAAAAATTTGTACATGTAAACAAACCACGGTGAGTTCAAAGACCGCCAGAATTAATAGGACAAAACAGCGCTCGGCAAGTAATTGAATCAGTGAAGCATGTTTAATAGAAACAGTGTGCTTAATAACAATTAGGGAGGTTTGTGTCATGTTTTTCCCCCTACAGAAACCATATTAAAACAAATAATGTATTTTTTACCTTCATCTTTCTCCATTTTTAATATATTTAAAAAAAAAAGCTCCAGAGAGCCACTAGGGCGGCGCTAAAGAGCCGCATGCGTCTCTAAAGCTGCGTGTTGCCGACCCCCGATTTAGAACATATCACATTTTTCTCATTTTATACCAGTCTTTGTTATTTTTGCTTACATTTTTACTATTGTGTTTTCCCCATGTAAGAATAAAAACAATAATAACACAACTGCATTTTTTCGTATTTTATCACATGTTATAATTATTTTATTTTTCATAAACTAACCAAACTGTCTATATTTTCAGCATATTTTATTTTTATTCTGGGAGCTTACAATATTTTAGATCAGGGGTGTCTAAATGTCATGAGTCAGTTAAACAACGTTGATTCTACATACAGGAAGCATGTAGGCATGCAACAAAAAGCATGTAGTTTCAAGGTCATATTTGCCTTGTAGATTATTGGTTGGGAAATTACCAAATTGCAATGGTCAAATTATTGTCACCTAATTGAAGAAGTTCTCAACCTTGTTTTAATGTCCTGTGCCTGCAGGGCTGCCTACCATGTTTACTTAAAATACTTGGGTGCTTATTGGAGGATATTTAGATGTTAACTGGCTGTTTAGCTTTGCACAAGTAAACTTATCCCTTGTATTGGATATTTTTTTATTTTGAGACATTCGATGCTGGCCGATATCACCCGTTTTATTTTTTTTTTGTTTCTGATTTATAACCGATATCAATATCTGATGGGTACACTCAGAATACAAACCCCAAAACCAGTGAAGTTGGCCTGTTGTGTAAATAATAAATAAAAACAGAATACAATGATTTGTGAATCCTTTTCAACCTATATTCAATTGAATAGACTGAAAAGACAAAATATTTAATGTTTGAACTGGAAAAGTTTGTTATTTTTTGCAAATGTTAGCTCATTTGGAATTTGATACCTGCAACATGTTTCAAAAAACCTTGCACAAGTGGCAAAAAAGACTGACCAAAACGAGGAATGCTCATCAAAACACTTATTTGGAACATCCCAAAGGTGACGAGGCTCATTGGGAAAAGGTAGGTTCCATGATTGGGTATAAAAGCAGCTTCCATGAAATGCTCAGTCATTCACAAACAAGGATGGAGCGGGGATCCCCATTTTGGGAACAAATGCGCGAACAAATTGTCCAACAGTTTAAGAACAACATTTCTCAACGAGCTATTGCAAGGAATTTAGGGATTTCACTATCTACGGTCCATCAAAAGGTTCAGAGAATCTGGAGAAAACACTGCACTTAGGTGTAATTAACATTGAATGCCCATGCGCTTCGGTTCTTCAGGCAGTACTGCATCAAAAAGCGACATCAGTGTGTAAAGGATATCACCACATGGGTTCAGGAACCCTTCAGAAAACCACTGGCAGTATCCACAGTTTGTCGCTACATCTGTAAGCGCAAGTTGAAACTCTACTATCCAAAGCGAAAGCAATTTATCAACAACACCCAGAAACCCTCCCGGCTTTGCTGGGCCCGACCTCATCTAAGATGGACTGATACAAAGTGGAAGTGTGTTCTGTGGTCTGACGAGTCCACATTTCAAATTGTTTTTGGAAACTGTGGACGTGGTGTCCTCTGGACCAAAGAGGACCAATCGAAGAACAATTATGAGCGGTGTTTCATACCAGTTTTTTTAAGCCATGTCAGAAAATGCATGAGGAATGCACTACCGACCTGTCCAAAAAAAAAAAAAAAAAAGGGAGAGATGATACAGTATTATCTGCTGACAGATGCTACCTGGTGGTTGTTTTATCACACTCCAGCTAGTCCTGGATAAGTTCAACAACCCACACTCAATCATGGAACAGGTGGGTATAAAAAGCATCCATCTATCCATCCATTTTCTACCGCTTATTCCCTTTTTGGGTTGCGGCGGGTGCTGGCGCCTATCTCAGCTACAATCGGGCGGAAGGCAGGGTACACCCTGGACATGTCGCCACCGCTTCCATGAAATGCTCTACCATTCACAAACATGGGGCGAGGGTCACTACTTTGTGACTAAATGCGTGAGCCAATTGTCAAACAGTTTAAGAACACTATTTCTCATCTACGGTCCGTGATATCATCGAAAGGTTCAGAGAATCTGGAGAAATCACTGCAAATAAGCGATGATAATACGGACCTTCGATCCCTAAGGCGGTACAGCATCAAAAACCGACATCAGTGTGTAAAGGGTATCACCACATGGGCACAGGAACACTTCAGAAAACCACTGTAAGTAACTACAGTTTGTCACTACATCTGTAAGTACAAGTTAAAACTCTGCTATGCAAAGAGAAAGACATTTATCAACAACACCCAGAAACGCCGCCAGCTTCGCTGGGCCCGAGTTCATCTAAGGTGGACTGATGCAAAGTGGAAAAGTGTTCTGTGGTCTGACGAGTCCACATTTTAAATTGTTTTCGGAAACTGTGGACGTTGTGTTCTCCGGAACAAAGAGGAAAAGAAACATCCGGATTGTTATAAACGCAAAGTTGAAAAGGCAGTATTTGTGATGGTATGGGGGTGTATTAGTGCCCAAGGCATGGGTAACTTACACATCTGTGAAGGCACCATTAATGCTGAAAGGTACATACAGGTTTTGGAGCAAGATATGTTGCAAGCCACGTGTTACAACAACATGGCTTCATAATAAAAAAGTGCGGGTACTAGACTGACCTGCCTGTAATCCAGACCAGAAAATGTGTGGCGCATTATGAAGCCTAAAATACCACAACGGAGACCCTGGACTGTTGAACAATTTGAGTTGTACATCAAGCAAGAACGGGAAATAGTTCCACCTGAAAAACTTCAAAAATTGGTCTCCTCAGTTCCCAAACGTTTTCTGAGTGTTGTAAAAAGGAAAGGCCATGTAACACAGTGGTAAATTCAAAGTTAATGTTTTTTTGCAAAAAAAAAAAAAATAACTCAGTTGGAACATTAAATATCTTGTCTTTGCAGTCTATTCAATTGAATATAAAAGGATTTGCAAATCATTCTATTCTGTTTTTATTCACCATTTACACAACTTCACCGGTTTTTGGGTTTTGTAAATAACATGGCAAAGTGTGTCCAGACCTTTGACTGCTTGCCTTTTACTAATACATGTAATGTAAAAATTTAATCATATTTGATGTCTTTGGAAAACGAAGTTTTGCGTTAAGGTCTGTAAAAACAGCACGGCGCCCCTGCCAGTTATGTAATGCTCATCTATTTTGCCGGGCGTGAATTATTTACCGCCTTTGTCATTCATGAGCTAACCTCGCCGCAAATTCAGTGGCTACATGAGCGCCACTCTCACGTTATTTCCAAAAAAAAAAAAGTTTCCACACAGAGGCAGCTTTTATTTTTGTGATTACATTGTGCCTTCTTGCACACTGGCTTTGCCTCATCACAAAAGCGCGGGGAAGTTATTTTTGAAAATGCACTCACTTCATTATCATGCCGTGGCGTGGAGGAACCCTCCAGAAGCCGCTGATTAAAAAGAGGCGAGAAAATAAAGAAAAACATGACATTTGCATTTTGCGAGAGGAGAAGCAAAATCGAGTAGTGCGAGAGTTATATAAAAAAAAAAAAAAAACGTATTTCAGGTGTTTTGTTTTATACAAGCAATGCACGGGTTCATGCTGGGTAATTTTTAATCATGCTTGGAGAGCCTAAGCTGCATGTATGAAGCAGCTGGAATTTTATTATAATTACACTAATTACGGTTACAAGTACACTGAGGCAGGACCTTTGATTTCAGCCTGATTAAACCACGGCAGTAAATGTCCAAACTGCCATGTTGTTATCAGATTTTTGGTGAACGCGAGCTCTTCTATTAGCGTCGTTTTTATTTTAATTTTTTTTTATAAACCCGGCTTGATATGTTAATGAGCGTGCAGATCCTGCAAACTGTAGGGCCGACATCGGCGCTATACCACATTGCTTAATAGCACGGATCATATCACCACACCCAATTTTTTATTCATGCATTGTTTACTTGTGACTACATTTACAAGAGTGCAGCTTTACGAGCTCTCCCACGTTAAGTAGGTGTGGTGTATGTCACGGTCAGCCCCAAAAACGTCCGGAATTACCCGTTTTGCGCTACAGATTGATGGAGATAGATGTATTTTTAAATCCTAGTCATATTTTAGAGCAGCTAAGTATGGGCTATGCATAGACTTTGAAAGTTGGAAAGTAGCGAGAAGTCATAACACTCTTCCTATCTCAAATGTCCCAGGCTAGGAGGAGGGGGAGAGGAGAAGAAGGGGGGCGAGTGAGCGGGTGTAAGAGACGAAACTTGGGTAGTATAGTCAGATCAACTAAGGCGATGTGATTTGAATGTGTCATGCATAGATTTGGTCTCCCAAAGCTTTGGTAATACAATATCAAGATAAGCTACTCTGTCTCAGGAATTCATTTAAAACCAGCTTATGTGTCATCCAACGAACTCTGGGGTGGTGACCGGCAGAAGGACCGGGTCAGAACACAACAAGATCAACACAACTTCTTTGGAGGAAAGTGAGTGGGAAGGACAGTACTGAAAAGCAAAATGAGTAACAAAAATTAAAATAAAAATAGAATACATTGATTTGCAAATCCTTTTCAACTTATATTCAATTGAATAGACTGCAAAGACAAGATGTTTAATGTTCGAATTTTTTTGTTGTTGCAAATAATCATTAACCTTAGTGTTGTCCTCGGGTCATTTTGACCCGCCACTGTGTTAAAAAAAAAACCAAAAAATCCCCGAAACAATATTTTTTTAACTTGAAATTTGATGACTTCTCCTAGCTTGGCACCAACAGTAGAAAAAGTTAAATGTTGCTTTTATTCACATTTCTTTTGGATTAATTGTAAATAAGTTATCTCATTTTATTCAAATAAGATTGTTTTGTGCATTGAGTAGACAAGTAGAAAGGAAACTTGGTGTTAGATTGAACTTAGGTTGACCTACCCACTAAAACAAGGAATTTGCAGATGGGCCAGAGCAATGCTGGAAGTTGCGAATCCTTTTATTGCTATGTATTTGCCTGTCTTTATTTATCAGCACAGGGGTTAGGTATCCCACACAGCTGTAAATCCCCCTCCCTGAGTGCAGCTGTGTGTGTGTGCTTGTACTAAAAGGGCTTCCCTAAATTAATTAAAAAGGCGAGGAGACTGGAGAAAGTTTCAGAGTAAATTGGGAGCCTGTAACTGACAACTTGCTCCAGTTTCTCTCCTCGTACATGAAAAACAATCACTGGTTTGTCTTCTATTCTCTGTTTTGGTGTCTTTATAATGTCTCATGGTATTTGACCTTGACAATTTCCGTGTAAGCTGGTCAAAAGAATGTACAAAGGTGGGCTTCGGGTCAAAATGATGCGTGAGTCACAAAGAGTTGAAATCAAAGTCACAGAGTTATTTATACATCACAGAATGTTACGACGTTTTAGTAGTTTTAGTCCATCAGTAGAAAGATCTTATTGTCTGTGGATTTCCAGAGATTATAATGGTGCTGCAGATCAAAGGGCCCCGATTTCTGTCTGTGCTGAAGCCATGAGTGCGCGCTATACCGCTGAAGAGGCTCTAGAGCTGATTATTTCAGATGTCCAGCTAGACAACTCTGATTCAGAAGAGGAAGTGGAGGATGTATCAAAAGAAAAAGATGGGGAGGAATACAACCCTGAGCATGATGAATCATTTTCAGAAGAAGAAAACCCTCAAGCTGAAAGACTTTCCTATAACATGGTCCTCAACAGCATATGACCAACATGGCCGGCATGCAGAACCAAACATCATAAAGATGACCCCAGGACCCACAAGGTATGCCGTTTTTCATGCCCATGAGCCGACCGATGGATGCCCAGAGAAGAACCAGGGGATGCGAATTGTGCTTGATGTGACAGAGGGATTGAGGGGTCATAATCTGACATAGGACAGTTTCTTCACATCTTATGAACTTCGAACAGCAGTTCCTGAAGAGGAAGATCACCATGGTTGGTACAGTTCGAAAGAACAAGCCTGAGCTCCCACCTGAACTGCTTGCGTCAAAAGAGAGAGAGGTTTGCTCATCAAAGTTTGCCTTCACGCCCACTACCCCTCTAGTTTTGGACCTCCCAAAGAAAAACAAGAATCTAGTTCTTCTGAGCACACTGCACACGGATGGTGACGTTAGCGATTGTGAGGACAGAAAGCCAGTCATCATCCTAGACTACAACCGCAACAAGGGAGGTGTGGACAACCTAGATAAGGTGATTGGAACATACATCTGCAGAAGGATGACTGCCCTGGTCATCTTCCACAACATCATTGATGTTTCCTCCTACAATGCCTTTGTGATTTGTAGAGAGATCTGGTTGTCTTGTAAGCAGAACAAGAGGAGGGTGTTCCTGGTGCAGGCGGGCAAGGCACTTGTAATTCCACTCATTGAAAGAAGAAAGCATGTCCCCCAAACAGAAGCCTCAGAAAGCAGTTGCGAAAGCTATTCTGATCAAGCTGAGGATCCACAATTCGCATACCCTGGTTCTTCTCTGGGCATCCATCGGTCGGCTCATGGGCATGAAAAACGGCATACCTTGTGGGTCCTGGGGTCATCTTTCTGATGTTTGGTTCTGCATGCCTGCCATGTTGGTCTGGATGTCTTGTAAGCAGAACAAGAGGAGGGTGTTCCTGGTGCAGGCGGGAAAGGCACTTGGAATTCCACTCATTGAAAGAAGGAAGCATGCCCCCCAAACATAAACCTCAGCAGCAGTTGCGAAAGCTATTCTGATCAAGCTGAGGATCCACAATTCGCATCCCCCGGTTCTTCTCTGGGCATCCATCGGTCGGCTCATGGGCATGAAAAACGGCATACCTTGTGGGTCCTGGGGTCATCTTTCTGATGTTTGGTTCTGCATGCCTGCCATGTTGGTCTGGATGTCTTGTAAGCAGAACAAGAGGAGGGTGTTCCTGGTGCAGGCGGGAAAGGCACTTGGAATTCCACTCATTGAAAGAAGGAAGCATGCCCCCCAAACATAAACCTCAGCAGCAGTTGCGAAAGCTATTCTGATCAAGCTGAGGATCCACAATTCGCATCCCCCGGTTCTTCTCTGGGCATCCATCGGTCGGCTCATGGGCATGAAAAACGGCATACCTTGTGGGTCCTGGGGTCATCTTTCTGATGTTTGGTTCTGCATGCCTGCCATGTTGGTCTGGATGTCTTGTAAGCAGAACAAGAGGAGGGTGTTCCTGGTGCAGGCGGGCAAGGCACTTGGAATTCCACTCATTGAAAGAAGGAAGCATGTCCCCCAAACAGAAGCCTCAGCAGCAGTTGCGAAAGCTATTCTGATCAAGCTGAGGATCCAACTACCACAGCCACTTCCCCAGCTAGAAGTTAGAGGAAGAGCTCCCCCGTCCAAAGGCAAAACCCAGTAACTCAATTTTGGTCAAAACTGAGCTGATAATAAATTGGAGTTCCTAGGTGATATGCTTTACATTAGTGTATGCGATACTGTAATTTGTTCCGTAAGTAAGCTGTTACGCGCATGGCAGGACCTAGCAACTACCACATAACCGCGTAGATACAACAGAAAAACCTAGTATCTCAAGGGACCAATCGGAGCTTCTTTGTCAGTCGCCTCATTGTCTTTAATGAGACATTTGCACGAATGGAGGCCGACGGTCAACCTGATTATGTGATATTATGGCACGAGGGGATATTTGGAAGAATGGCCCAGGACGTTGCAAGCACTTTCATTAAATGTATTGTTCTTGATTCTTCCCCTTGCATACTCTTTTGGGCAGATAACTGTGGAGGTCAAAATAAAAACTGGACGCTGTCCACAGCTCTTGCCCAATGTGCAAACGCAGAATGGGGCCCACCCCAGATTGTGATAAAATATCTGGAGAAAGGGCACACGTTCATGAGAGCAGATTCAATCTGTGGCTCAATCGGCAAGAAAATGAAAGCTCAAGAAAACATCTATACGCTTGATGACTTAAATAAATGATAAATGGGTTGTACTTGTATAGCGCTTTTCTACCTTCAAGGTACTCAAAGCGCTTCCACACTACTTCCACATTCACCCATTCACACACACATTCACACGCTGATGGAGGGAGCTGCCATGCAAGGCGCTAACCATCACCCATCAGGAGCAAGGGTGAAGTGTCTTGCTCAGGACACAACGGACGTGACGATATTGCTACTAGGTGGGGATTGAACCAGGGACTTTGTAGATCTTTGTAAGACAGCATCAAGATAGATTGGTTTTCCTTTGTTTTCTCAAAATCAGCTAGAAGTGAGTTACTAGGTTTTGCCTTTGGGCGGGAGGGATGCCGGTCCCGCCCTCAAAAGAAGGACTGTAAGACACAAACTGTGAGTTGCAAGTGTAAGAAATATATCTGCAAAGGCTGCACACTTGCATACCGCCACACATGTGCCAATTAGGGTTAGTAAATTAGTTCATTAGTTGAATGGGTTTTGTTACTTTTCATATTTTTTACTTCAATTGTTTACTGGAGAAAGAAACGAAAGAAACTGAGTCATTGGGATGAATAAAAATGCATTCGAAACGCACATTTTTTTTTCTTTTCTTAAGCTATAGAAATAGACTGAAGAGGGGAAAACTCAGTTATTCACACATTTTATGGTGAACGACAAGTTGTTTCTTCAAGCAAGATGTCATTTGGTGTTTAAATTTAATTAAGCTGCTTATATTAGGGGTTTTGTAAAGACGGGTCATTTTGACATACAGGAAATGAGGACAAAACAAGGGTTAACTTAGAATTTAATGGCAGCAACACTTTGCAAAAAAAAAGTTGTTATTTTTACCACTGTGTTACATGGCTTTTCCTTTTAACAACTCAGTAAACGTTTGGGAACTGAGGAGACCAATTTTTTAAGCTTTTCAGGTGGAATTCTTTCCCATTTATACTTGACGTACAGCTTAAGTTGTTCAACAGTCCTGGGTCTCTGTTGGGGTATTTTAAGCTTCATAATCCACCACAGGTCTGGACCACAGTCTCGTACCCGCACTCTTTTACTATGAAGCCACGCTATTGTAACACATGATAACGTTGCTTGGATAGTAACATATGTTGCTCCAAAACCTGTATGTACCTTTTTTAGCATTAATGGTGCCTGCACAGATGTGTAAGTTACCCATGCCTTGGGCACTAATACACCCCCATACCATCACAGATGCTGGCTTCTGAACTTTGTGCCTATAACAATCCGGATGGTTCCTTTTCCTCAGTCCAGAGTCACAGTTTCCAAAAACAAGTCGAAATGTGAACTCGCCAGACCACAGAACACGTTTCCACTTTGCATCAGTCCATCTTAGATGAGCTCTGGCCCAGCAAAGCTGGCGGCGTTTCTGGGTGTTGTTGATAACTGGCTTTTGCTTTGCATAGTAAGTTTCAACTTGCACTTACAGATGTAGCGACAAACTGTAGTTACTGACAGTGGTTTTCTGAAGTGTCCCTGAGCCCATGTGGTGATATCCTTTACACACTGATGTTGCTTTTTGATGCAGTACCTCCTGAGGGATCGAACATCAGGGGCATTCAATACTGGTTTCCGCTTAAGTGCAGTGACTTCTCCAGATTCTGTGAAACTTTTAATACTATTATGGACCGTAGATGGTGAAATCGCTAAAATTATTGCAATAGCTTGTTGAGAAATGTAGTTCTTAAACTGTTGGACAATTTGCTCACGCATTCGTTCACAAATTGGTGACCCTCACCCCATCCTTGTTTGTGAATGACTGAGTATTTCATGGAAGCTGCTTTGATACCCAATCATAGCACTCACCTGTTCCCAATTACCCTGTTCACCTGTGGGATGTTCCAAATAAGTGTTTGATGAGCATTCCTCAACTTTCTCAGTCTTTTTTGCCACCTGTGCCAGCTTCTTTGAAACATGTTGCAGGCATCAAATTCCAAATGAGTTAGAATTTGTAAAAAATAACACATTTTAACAGTTTGAATGTTACATATTTTGTCTTTGCAGTCCATGCATTTGAATATAGGTTGAAAAGGATTAGCAAAACATGTTTCTGTTTTTATTTACCATTTACACAACGTGCCAACTTCACTGGTTTTTGGGGTTTGGTACTTTACTTTGAAAACCATTAGCATGTAACAGCTGGGACGTACCTTCCGCACATGACCAATCACGATAGAGTAGGCGTGGCTGAAAGAGGTTTCAGCCAATAAGAGACGCAGATATAGCTGCAATATTATAATAATATAATAATACATCACTGGGGGAAAAAAATATTGTTTTAGAATACCTGGAAATTAGCAGAATAGGATTACTAAGGAAAAAAAAAAGTTTTAGGTGCAATACAAGCAGCTAACTTCATGACAAGCTTTAGTAAAGTATATTTTTTAGCACATTTTTTAATGATCTACTGCAGAAACACTGTCTTGTTTTTTTTATCCAGGGAATAAAAAAAAATTACAAAAAATGAAAAACAACGTTTTTGCATTCCTGTCCAATGTCCGCCTCTCATATCAAGGCTATTACCCAGATTTTTTTTTTTTTCCATCTGGGGAACATTGGCCACCCATTCCATGTAAAAATGAAGCTGAAACCTAGATCCCCGCATTTGTGTAAACACACATTCTCATTGTCATGTCGTCACAATGCTGCACTCACAACATCGCACAGTCTCTCTGACAATACCCCAAATAGTAAAACATTTTTTTTTTACCAGTCGCCACGATGACGCAGGTAACGATCTGCCACGTCGCGACTTGACGCGGGCGGCGATCGGTTGAAAGCTCCACTTGGCAGGGTAAGAAGTTGTATGGCGGAGGAGTGATGGCTCGCCATTGTTACGTCTGATCTTTGTCAGCAGCAGCCGGTTTAGGAAATGTCTACACTAAAATTAAAGTACCAGTGATAGTCACACATGCACTAGTTGTGGTGAAACGTGTCGTCTGCATTTGACCCATCCCCTTGTCCACCCCTTGGGAGGTGAGGGGAGCAGTGAGCAGCAGCTGTGGCCGTGCTCGGGAATCATTTTTGGTGATTTAACCCCCAAATCCAACCCCTTGATGCTGAGTGCCAAGCAGGGAGGTAATGGGTCCCATTTATGTAGTCTTTGGTATGACTCGGTTTGAACTCACAACCTACCGATCTCTCCTCCAGGATAGTGCTATCACTCTCCCAACTTCGCCATGCCGAAGTTGGGAGAGTGGCCGTTCCAGCAATCTGAGGGGTTACTGGTTCAATCCCCACCTTCTACCATCCTAGTCACGTCCGTTGTGTCCTTGAGCAAGGTACTTCACCCTTCCTCCTGATGGGTCCTGGTTAGCGCCGTGCATGGCAGCTCCCGCCATAAGTGTGTGAATGTGTGAATGTATGTGCGTGTGAATAGGTGAATGTAGAAATAGCGTCAAAGCGCTTTGATTTCCTTAAAAAAAAAAGGTAAAAAAGCGCTATACAAGTACAACCCATTTACCATTTGCCTTCCGAAGTCTGAAATTATTCAAACCACACATCGCTTGTCCATTGCTTTCTTTGGACTTATTGAGCCAGCCAAATGAGAGAAATGCTGCGAAAAGGCTCGCAAAAATAGCAATTAGCACAGTAGTTAGCGACAACACTGGTCTGCTGACTGAATGAGCACGAAATGGGCAAAATGCGTGGTTGGAACGACAAGGTTCATACCACAAAGCATACTTTTTTTCGGTCTGTGGTTTGGAAATCGACGAGTTCGTATAATCAGGGCTTCGGAAATCGAGATTCCAATGTAATCTGTAAACTGTATCGTACGAAAACCAGAGCAACATTTCCTATCAGAATTCATTTTAATCCAATTAATCTGATCCAACATTCAAAAATATGAACAAAAACAATTTTTTTATGGAATAATAATAGCATCAACTTTCCCTTTAATTAGTAGTGTATATTAAACAAACATAACAAGGAGGAGATGAATCAACTTTCTCTTTAGTTACTTAACCAAAACAACGACATCTAGCCCTCCTTAGCGGCCACCCTGCCGACATGCACGCACACTGTCACCAGCCACGAGGTGCACTCGCAGTTGCAAATCAAAACACTTCTTGATTTAGTTCACCACCCAAAAAAAGACACTTAAATTAAAGGGGGAGGAAGTGTGGACAACGCTGTAGATATTTCCTGAACATTTAAAACCACACGCCGCTTGTCCATTGCTTACTTTGGGCCAGTCAAACAAGAGAAATGCTGCAAAATTTAAATCCAATTAATCTGATCCAACATTCAAAAATATGAATGTGGGGGGAGATGTAGCCAGCGCTGCCTGCAGGAGCAAAAGTCACCGCCTCTGTCCATGCTGCTGAGGACAGATCACCATCAGACGGGGGCGTGGCAGTGCCGACGGCGAGACACAGCTGGCAGGTGATTAGATTTCAGAGGTGGTACGTGTTAATCTTATCATCCGTTGTCTTTAACAGTAAGCGGCCGGGAGCAGGAGGAGGAGAGGATACGGACGTGGCTAAGAAAGACTTTGGAAAAAAAAAAATTATGTACATTAAAAGTTTTTTTAAACCTGCACGCTTGGCTCTTGTGTCTTCAGTGGAACTGCTAGGAAGTGACTTCCACAGTGAACAAAAAACAATTTTTTAGGGAACAATAACAGCATCAACTTTCTCTTTGATTACAAAGCCCGAAGAAACAACAACTAGCCCTCATTTTCAACCGCCCTGCCGACACGAACACACACCATACTTGCCAACCTTGAGATCTCCAATTTCGGGAGGTGGGGTTTGGGGTGGGGTGTGTGGTTGGGGGCGTGGTTTGGAGGGGAGGAGTATATTTACAGCTAAAAAAGTGCAGATTGGATTTTAACCTATTTAAAACATGACATCAAAAATATGTATTTGCTGTGAGAAATCATTACGATGATCAATGTTTCCACAAAGATAAATATCATTAATTATTAATAATAACATAGAGTTAAAGGTAAATTGAGTGAATTGGCTATTTCTGGCAATTTATTTAAGTGTGTATCAAACTGGTAGCCCTTTGCATTAATCAATAACCAAGAAGTAGCTCTTGGTTTCAAAAAGGTTGGTGACCCCTGCCATAGACGTTGCTGTCACATATGCATGTACAGTAGATGGCAGTATTGTCCTGTTTAAGAGTGTCACAACATTGCTGTTTACGGCGGACGAACTGCTTTACGCTAGACGAAAACGTGACTGCTGTTGTTGTGTGTTGTTATTGCGCTGGGAGGACGTTAATGAAACTGCCTAACAATAAACCCACATAAGAAACCAAGAACTCGCCCTCGATCATTCTACAGTTAAAACGTCATTGGGCAGGCTCGTTGTTTGTATTGTGGGAAAGCGGACTTGAAAACAGGCTGTCGACACGTCACTCAGGTCCGCATGGAGCTGGAGGGGGCGTGGCCTCCAGCTCCGACTGAATTTCGAGGGATTTTCGGGAGAAAATTTGTCCCGGGAGGTTTTCGGGAGGGGCGCTGAATTTCGGGAGTCTCTTGGAAAATCCGGGAGGGTTGGCTCCTTTCTGATCATGGAAATGTATTAGAAAAAAAAACAAAAAAAACAATGAAAGTGTCAATTGTATGTGGCTTGTAAATAAGCATTTTCTTGAAAGGAATAAAAATAAGATGATGATGATGATGATGATGACACACTGTCACTAGCCACGAGGTGCACTCAATGTTGGAAACCAGAGAACCCCACAAAGTTTATCAATCACACACACAAAAAAAACCACTTGAAATTGTTGGTTTAGTCTTTGCATGCAAAAAAAACAAAAAAATGAAGAAAAACCAATTTTTTGGGTGAATAACAATAGTTTTGTTGGTGCCCTGTTTTGTGATGACCGCATTCTGAGAAGGCTGTGATGTGAGAGAGGCCGAATGTTAGGTCTGCAATTTTCCAAAATGGAAGAATTATTGTCATTTTTCAACGTGGCCGCGGATGAAACCACAAACTGCCTGTTGGGGAAAAAAAAACAAAAGGCTCTTTCCTCTCTTGTCCTGGTTGTGTGGGCGTGTTGGTGGTGTTGCGGAAGAAGAATGGAGTTGTTGAGTGTTTGGATGAAATTTTCTCCCGCTATCACTCCTTCGCCCTCTCGGTAATGATTGGTCTCGCTGTGAGTCCTTCAGGAAGAATAAAATGTGCTCGCCACTGCAGGGAGATATATATATATATATATATTTTTTTTTGTGATTAATCTTTTATTTTACTGACGTGATGAGAATGATACATGCCAGTGTTCCTCAGGAGAGACATGTTTATTTTTTTTCTTTCAGCAGCGAAAATAGGGATGTTATGACTTCTTTCAGGTTTTTTTTTTTTTTCCCCCGGACAAAATGTCACAAAGCACACGTAGAAACGCAGCGGCCGGGAATCTATAATCATTTGATTTCATGGCCTGTAACCTCTATAAATTCTGCCATGGTAACACAGCCTCCGTATCATGCTCAGGGGAGAGAAAGCACACTACTGCCAATGAATAAAACACAGATGGAGAGATTGGTGAAGCTTTGAAGACAAACACATCACACAGACGACGGGCGATATTTAAAATCAAAACATTGTGTAACCAGCGACTCAAATCGATGTGACATTGTGAACGACAATAAAAATGTCGGCGTGTCTTGCAGGAAAAATGGTCTTTCTTTTCATCAGGAGTACGCATACTGGATTTCAATTCTCAGAGTTACTCAGAGGTAAATGACGCCTCAGGGAGTGTGTGGCACACTCACTGGTTGCATTTCAAACCCATTTTCATGATGTATTTGGCGTAGTAATGACAATGTAAGCTTTTCAAAATGGGTCACAGGTTAGAAAAGCTCATTTTGGTTGCATGAGAATGGCTGAAAAACACATTTCAAATAGATGATTCTATTAAAAAAAGTATATACATATATACACATACGTATACATATATACACATACATACATATATAAATAAATACACATATATATGCATATATATATACATACACATACATATACATATATATGTATACATATATACACACACACGTATATATGTGTATATATATATATATATATATATATATATATATATATATATGAATATATACATATATATACATATATGTATACATATATACACACACACACGTATATATGTGTGTATATATATATATATATATATATGAATATATACATATATATACATATATGTATATATATATGAATATATACATATATGTATATATATAAATGAATATATACATATATATACATACATATACACACACACGAGGGTCGCGGGGGGTGCTAGAGCCTATCTCAGCTACAATCGGGCGTAAGGCATAAGTACACCCTGGACAAGTCGCCACCTCATCGCAGGGCCAACACAGATAGACAGACGACATTCACACTCCCACACTAGGGACCATCAACTTTCCCCCATATATATATATATATATATATGGGGGAAAGTTGATGGTCCCTAGACAGACAACATTCACACTCCCACACTAGGGTAGATCAACTTTCCCCCAACTATATATATATATATATATATATATATATATATATATATATATATATTAGGGGTGGGCAAATGAATGCGTTAATTAGGAGTCAATTCATCAATCTATTAACGGCGACGATTATTTTATCGCACATTTGCGTATGTTGTTTACATGCTTTTATTTTGTTAACGCCTTTTCTTAACAAGATAGCGTCGCCCGGATGGGCTTCGGCATAGAGGGGCTCTTGGTAAAGATGGAACATTTGGCAAAAATACCGGACAATTCTGCAAATTTCATGGCTGGCTTACAGCGTGGTCACTCCGGGATCACTTACGACCGCCAGACAATTCTGGATGTGGATAGATCGGGCCGTTTTGGACTGAATGACGCGTGCTCGCTAGAGCGGCTAGCTAGCATGGGAATACTTTGCCGGCTACATCCAGCGGCCGGTGAAGCAGCGGAGTATATGTGTTGTCTTTCTATTCATGAATAATGCAGACGAGGAGTGTTGACTGAGTTCTTAACGTTTACTTTCAGAGCGTGCATATCACAACATACAAGATGCCATCATGGCAACACAACCTATACCGGGCTACCGCGCATGCTCATCACTCCTGTTGCATGCTGGGTAGGGTAGTTATTTTTTTCCCTGGCTCATAACATCACAATATAGTACCATGTATATGATGCGTTCAGTTTATCAAAGCACCAAGCAAACAATTGGAAAATTCTCATCATATCAATTCTTAGATATGGTCATAATTATTTTAAGTGCACTACGCAGAATAAACACATTATTAATATTGCTACTACGGATAATTTGATAAAAAATTCCCTAAAACAGCCCACTGCCTATAATATAGGTTTTTTAAAGATCCCTGATAAAAAAAATGTTTCTGCTGTTACCTCAGAAATTGCCTGTTCAGCTGTTATGATTGTGGCTCAGAGATTTGAATGTAGATTATATTTATTTTCCATAACAAACAGGATAACTTAAATACCCTGGCAGTGGCAATAAGCTTAAATGTTTGTATTTACATTTTTTTTAGTTGATTTTCATAAAATATGCTATTTAACTGCTACTGTTTAACAAGGACTGATTTAAATTGTGTTTGCACAACAAATGTTTTGGCGCTTTTGTTCATGTGGGAGAATATTCCAATAAAGGATCACTACACACTACTTTTGAATTCATTATTGGGCTTTGCATATACAATGCAGTTAATCGCGATTAATCGGAGAAATAGTGCGATTAACTTCGATTAAAATTTGTAATCGTTCCCCAGCCCTAATATATATAGATATGGCGGAAAGTAAATGGTCCTTGGTGTGGGAATGTGAATGTAAATGTTGTCTATCTATGTTGGCCCTGCGGTAGAAAAAAGGATGGATGGATGGATGGATATATATATATATATATATATATATATATATATATATATATATACACATACTTACATACACACATATATACATATATATATTTGTATATATATATATATATATATATATACACACACACTCACACACATATACGTAAATGTATATATATATATGTATATATATATATATATATATATATATATATATATATATGTATACATACCATTTTTTAAATATTTTTTTTAAATCCATTTTTGAAAATTATAAATCAATTTAAAATCAAGATGAATAAGAATCGCGACTCGGATATGAATCTATTTTTTTGTGCACCCTCAGTATTGACACTGTATGATGTGATGCCTTTTCATAACGGCGCCTTTCGCCGGATTGAATAAGCGACTTCATTTGACCGGTATATAAAATTCATCGAAAAAAATATATTTTTAAACAAATAGAAGTTGGAATCGTGCAACTTAACTCAATTAGCCAACGAGTAAACAACTAATATTTGCTTCAATATCAATGTGATTCAACATGGAATATTAGCCTTTTCTGACTTCCTTTTACATCGATGATGGTGACGAATGCGGATGTCAAATACGCCAGATTTTCCTCCAAGCTGTCAGAAGAAGAAAACACTTCTGGATGGACACAGTGAAGTGGTTTCTATTGGTAACATGGTTTTATATATTCTTCCCGTGTCCTGTATTTCTTTCCTGCTCGGCGCGCTTATTTTGTTTCCATTTCCTGTGTGTGTCACCCGGCGGTGACTTCATCACTGCCCCTGAGCGCAGTTCTCTTCACCTGCCGCTGATTAGTGATCAGGAGACTTTGCTGCTTTTGATTGCTAATCAGAGAGCTTTATAAGCCAGCCTCAAGCCTTGGAGGCTGCTTAATCATTGCAAACTGTGTTGCATGTCAAGCGTCTTAATGTTGCTGTTGTCATGCCTTGCTCAAGGACATGTGTGCACTTCCCTGCGACACAGCTCCTTGCCTTGTTTAAGGATTAAAGACCTTTCTCACCTGTACGTCGTCTCCAGTGTCCGCATCAACTACCACTGGCGTGCCACACCGTAGCAGAATGATCCAGCAGCCCTTGAGACACGAGGATGGCTTACTAGTGGTCATAAGCAGGGGCGTCTCCAGATCGCTCATCAGAGGCAGGTGATGAGAAAGGTTAGGAAGTCAGTCCAAGATGACACACAAGAAATAGAACAAAAATAAGAGTGCTAAACACACCCGAACAAAAAATTATCTGGCTTAACAAGTCATGAATTTTCAAATTTTCTGTTAAATAAAGCCAACAATGTTATGTTTGCTGAGGGGAGATGACGGAAACAGACACTAGGGAAGAGCATTGTTCTAAGTATTTATAAATTATATATACATACATATATATATATATATATATATATATATATATATATATATATATATATACTGTATATAGTCACTATATATAATAAACAAACAATTATAAATAAATTAACCAAGGAAATGGAGTGTAACAAAATCCAAGAGTGTGTATGGTGTAAGACTGTGTGTGTAGATTAGCTGTTGAGTTGAACGAGAGCGAAGGCCCGTGGGCGTGGCCCGCGGTGCTCTCGCTGGAGCGCAAAGATGGATGAGCGGCGGTGGCAGGAGTCTGAGCCGTAACACGCAGTGACCTTTTTTTTGCGTTCCCCTTTATTTTGAAAAAATATCAAAAGTACAAAATACGTATTGGTATCGGAGTAACGCCAATATCATTTCACATTTAGAAAGAACCCTTAAAAAGTACGATAGAGTTGGCAAAATAATCCTCATCATAAGGATGAGGACCAGAGGGCGGGACGCACATTACACCAGTTTTAAAGTCACCGCAGTGGCTCCCCATCCGTTTCAGGGTTGATTTTAATGTTCTAGGATTTGTTTTCAATCCGACCTGCTTTTACCGTATCAACACTCGCAGACCCTAAGTTCCTCCCTGGAGCTTCAATAGAAAAAGATGTGCGGGGGGGGGGGTATTTTTTGTTATAATACGGCTTCTGTAGGAGGACAAACATGACACAAACCTTCCTATTTGTTAGAAAGCCCACTCTTTAATGTTTGTCTTCATGCTTCACTTCACTATTTTGCGAGCGCCGTTTTGTCCGACTAATATCGGCGGTCCGTGAACTCACCGTAGTTCTGTGGAGTGTGATGCAACAACTTTCTCCGACGCTGCCACAGAAATGTGTGTTTTTATGCCACTCCTCCCTTATCTCGTTTTGTCCACCAAATGTTTTGTGCTGTACGTGAAACCACCAAAGTGAGATTTGTTGATGTTATTAACTTGTGTGGAGTGCTATTTCGGCATATTTGGTGAAGCTCATCAATGCTAGCATGCTATTTAGGCAATCTGCATGTACATATTGCATCATTATGCCTCGTTTCTAGGTATATTTGAGCTCATTTACTTTCCTTTATGTCATCTGTGTATATAATTTATTCGTGCATGTGAATGCGTGGGTTCCCCCCGGGTACTCCGGCTTCCTCCCACTTCCAAAGACATGCACCTGGGGATATGTTGATTGGCAACACTAAATTGGCCCTAGTGTGTGAATGTGAATGTGAATGTTGTCTGTCTATCTGTGTTGGCCCTGCGATGAGGTGGCGACTTGTCCAGGGTGTACCCCGCCTTCCGCCCGATCGTAGCTGAGATAGGCGCCAACACCCCCCGCGACCCCAAAAGGGAATAAGCGGTAGGAAATGGATGGATGGATGTCATGACACATTATCTGTATGTAATATTGGCTGCATTTCTGACAGTTGTGTGTGTGCCATGTTGTTCCAGACCACAGCAAACATTGCCTAGCTTGCCATAGATTGTAATAACTCTTTTAAAAGAAAAATGGTGGTTTCCTTTTAAGTTGGTCAAACACATCTATACCTTTGGCCATTCTAAGTCAGTAATTTCCAGGCATTATCTCCATTTCACGAATGTTTTCCAATGTTGTAAAAATGTTTCAACATTTTTGTTGAAACACAGTCATTTTGATAGTAGGCTATAATAGCTAATAAAGACACTTACAACATGTGTTGCCTTCATTATGACACTTAAAGTTAAAGTTAAAGTACCAATGATTGTCACACACACATTAGGCGTGGCGAAATTTGTCTCTGCATTTGACCCATCACTCTTGATAGACCCCTGGGAGGTGAGGGGAGCAGTGAGCAGCAGTGGTGGCCACGCCCGGGAATCATTTTTGGTGATTTAACCCCCAATTCCATCCCCTAATGCTGAGTGCCAAAAAGGTAGGTAATGAGTCCCATTTTTATAGTCTTTGGTACGACTTACAATCTACCGATCTCAGGCATGGACATATAAGGCTCCAGACAGAATTGTTTTTTGTATTTTTGATCCAATATGGCAACATTTTGGGTTGCCGATCCCTGACTTGGCCTAAAGAAAAAAAATGCTAGAATATAAGAAATAGCATGAGCATTAGGCAAACAATAAACCTGCCAGGAAGGCAAGGTGACACTCGCATTTTTTAAAGCTCTCTGATTAGTGATTAGGAGCAGATGAGCCTCCTGATCACCAATCAGAGGCGGGTGAATATTTAATTGGTGTTGAAACATGGATCACGTCCAATCAAAGTAAAAGCACAACAAAGGAAACAGAAGCAACACATATTGTAATACGGAAACTGAAACCAAAAGTCAAACTGTACAACAGGGATCCCCAACCTTTTTTCCCACCAGGGACCGGTTTAATATATTCCTTATTTTCCCAGACGGGCTTACCATGTGTGGCAGATAAAAGCAGCAAAACAATTTGCATGAAAATTCAACTCACTACAACGCTGAAGTAGTTTCTTTGCATAGAGATGGCATGTACTATATTCCAGTGTTTCTTAACCATAGGGCCGGGGCTTAGTGTATGTAAAATATCTGTTTTCAGCTGTGGTCCGCATAGGCCACAGCCGTACTTAGTTGAAATACACTTTTATACCACTTGTGGCAGTAATGACAATATAAAACAAACAGAAGAAACCTGGCGCTCATGTCATAGATAAATTTCTTAAGCGCAAAAAATTATGACTAAAGTTGTGAAAACTGTATTTTCATTTGCAATTTAATCTTATTGACAGTTTAGTTAAGAAACATATTTCTCATTAATTTATTATTATTTTTATTTTTTTAGTACAATATATATTGTTTTTACATTTATTTTGTTCAATGAGCCTGACCTAAGCCTAAGGTTTATTTGTTAAAGTAACACTATAATATGTGTGATTAACATGTGCTTTAATATCATTTTACAAGGCAGCAAACTAAGTACGCCACATTATTTTTATTTTATTGAATATGATCAAAATCCAGAGTAAGATGACTACAAACCACACAACCAGTGAAGTTGGCACGTTGTGTAAATCGTAAACACAAACAGAATACAATGATTTGCTAATTTCAACTTATGTTTAATTGAATGGACTTCAAAGACAAGATATTTAACGTTCGAACTGGAAAACGTTGTTAGTTTTTGCAAATATTAGCTCAACATGTTAAAAAAAGCTGGCAAAGGTGGCAAAAAAGACTGAGAAAGTTGAGTAGCGTTCATCAAACACTTATTTGGAACATCCCACAGGTATAACGGGCTAATCGGGAACAGGTGTGTGCCTGGATTGGGTATAAAATCAGCTTCCATGAAATGCTCAGTCGTTCATAAACAAGGATGGGGCGAGGGACATCACTTTGTGAACGAATGCGTGAGCAAATTGTCAAACAGTTTAAGAAAAAAATGTATCAACAAGCTATTGCAAGGAATTTAGTGATTTCCCCATCTACAGTCCGTAATGTCATCAAAAGGTTCAGAGAATCTGGAGAAATCACTGCGGGAAACATTGAATGCCCGTGACCTTGGATCCCTAAGGCGGTACTATATCAAAAAGCGACGTCAGCGTGTAAAGGATATCACCACACGGGCTCAGGAACATTTCAGAAAACCACTGCTAGTAACTACAGTTTGTCGCTACATCTGTGAGTTCAAGTTAAAACTCTATTATGCAAAGCGAAAGCCATTTATCAACAACACCCAGAAACGGTGCCGGCTTTGCCGGGCCTAAACTTATCTAAAATGGGCTGGTGAAAAGTGTAAAAGAGTTCTATGGTCTGACGAGTGTACATTTCAAATTGTTTTTGCAAACTGTGGACGTGGTGTCCTCTGGAACAAAGAGGAAAAGAACCATCCGGATTGTTATAAACGCAAAGTTGAAAAGCCAGCATCTGTGATGGTATGGGGGTGTATTAGTGCCCAAGGCATGGGTAACTTACACATCTGTGAAGGCACAATTAATGCTGGAAGGTACATACAGGTTTTGGAGCAACATATGTTGCCATCCAAACAACGGTATCATGGACGCCCCTGCTTATTTCAGCAGCAACGTGTTACAACAGCGTGGCTTCTTGTGGCAACTTTTTTGCAATGTGATGCTTATTAATTATTTGCGGGAAAAAAAAAAAATCTTGTTTTTGACAAGATAATCGCTTGTTATGACCGAAAGGACAAGATCACGGGTACAAGCGGCCGAGATGAGCTTCCTCCGCCGTGAGGCGGGGCTCTCCCTTAGAGATAGGGTGAGAAGCTGGGAGGAGTTCAAAGTAAAGCCGCTGCTCCTCTACATTGAGAGGAGACAGGTGAGGTGGTTCGGGCATCTGGTCAGGATGCCACCCGAACACCTCCCTAGGGACGTGTTTCGAGCACGTCCGACTGGTAGGAGGCCACGGGGAAGACCCAGGACACGCTGGGAAGACTATATCTCCCGGCTGGTCTGGGAACGCCTCGGGATCCCCCGGGAGGAGCTGAACCAAGTGGCTGGGCAGAGGGAAGTCTGGGCTTCACTGCTTAGGCTGCTGCCCCCGCGACCCGACCTCGGATAAGCGGAAGAAGAATGATGGATGGATGGATCTTGTCTTTGCAGTCTATTAAATTGAATATGAGTTGAAAAGGATATGCAAATCATTGTATTCTGTTTTTATTTACAAATTTACACAGCGTTCCAACTTCGCTGGTTACAGTTGGAAATGAGCCTATACATTAAAATTGTATAAGTTCATTAATGTGCGTTAATGTTCAAAACAAATGGCGATTTCCTATCAGGAGTTGTAATATACATCGATAAAAAAGCTTATTGATGTGTTTTGCGGGACAGACGAAAGTGAAGTTAAAATGAGGCAGTTTATAAATTAATGAATATTTCTGTGCGGCCGGGTCGTAAATGCACCACGGCCGCAGACCGGTGGTTGGGGACCACGGCTGTGCATGACAGTAAATGATTTAATAATGCATAAATGTTAGCGATTCTTTTGAGCGCTTCCCCCAAATTGATTGCATTTTCTCCTAACCGAGTCTGCGACGAATACAATGATTAACGGAAATCAATCACGGGGACTGAAAATACTAATTAACATATTGATGAGCGGGCCGCCGCGCTTTCATTATTAGGCTAATCACCGTCGACGGCTCCTCTTTGCTAACAACAGCCTCATAATTCTATCTCTGGCGAGCAGATAGCCAAATGCATCATTAGGTGGCGGCGTCCTTCCTGGCTCGGAGGACGGCGAGGAAGAGGAAGCATCCACAGATGGGCGTGAAGTGTCATGGCGGCAAGCGGGGACAGCGGTCCCCTCCAGGCCATCACATGGCGCTTTTCTTCTCCCTGCACAGAAATGTCAGGATGCGCTGGTGGGGATTAGCCGGCACCAATCACGCCAGTTCTAGAAGCTTCCATGTTTAAAGGAAAGTATTTCCAGAAGACAGGAAGTGGTCTGATATGCTATGAGGCATAGACCCACGTCCATTAGCCAGAGTGCCCATAATGACTGCAGGTAAAGACAGCGAGAGGTCAGGCGTCCAAACATCCATCCATCCATATATTTTTTTACCGCTTGTCCCTTTTGGGGTCGCTGGAGCCTATCTCAGCTGCATGGGAGGAGAAGGGAGGGGTTATCTATTGTGATCCAAGCTCGATCCAGGACCAGCCCAAGCCCGAGGCATCTTTTTCTTTTGTGTAATGCAGGGGTGTCCAATCTTTTTCCACTGAGGGCCGCATACTGAATAATGAAAGCATGCGGGGGCCATTTATTTTAAAAAACAATACATGTTTAAAAAATATACATTTAGGCCTCCACTCAGGCTTGATCCCGGGGATCCCAAAGGGTTTTGGTAAAAATAAAATGTTAACATTTTGTCATTATTCAGTATTATTATTCAAGTTTTAAATCTCTCGATCAACATTAGGTCTATCTGTCAATATGAGGTTTTTAAAAATTTAAGTTGTATGCTCTTTTTGTCAAAGAATACCATGTATTTTTATTGAAAAAACACAAAATATGCAATGTTTTCACCCAATAAATTGTTTAAGTAGAATGTTTGAGATTATATAATAATTACAGCCGGAAAAAGGTCAACAACTCATAACACCATTGATTTTAATTCACTATTATTTTTTGTGCAATGACACTTAAAAATAAAACACACTGATCCAAAAGGGTCCTACTCATTAAAGTGTTAAAAAATAAATTATATATTTTTTTTACTGTTTACTTTTAACACATCAATTATCTGTCCGTCAATTAAACGTTGGGTTTTTTTTGTTTATGTTTTTTGTTTGTTCGTTTTAGGCCATTCTTTAAAAAAAAACAGCTTAGTTTTTTATATGGCAAACACAAAATATCCAACATTTGCCTTGAAAAAATATCTCAAAGTGGAATAATTAATGTGACGTAATTGGAGCCTTGAATTGGTCATCCATCCATCCATCCATTTTCTACGCCGGTGCGTATCTCAGCTACAATCGGGCAGAAGGCAGGATACAGCATGGACAAGTCGCCACCTCATCGCAGGGCGTCCAAACAAACATATCAATTCTTACAAATCAGAGCGTAGGCTCGTCACATTTGCATTCCAACGACTCAGCGGCATTTTCGGAAACTTCCGGCGAGCAGACAGAGGCTGTTTTTGTTTACAAGCCAATGGCTTGTAAAATTCCATTGTGTACGATGGGAGGAGACGGGAGGGGTTATCTATTGTGATCCAAGCTCGATCCAGGACCAGCACAAGCCCGAGGCATCTTTTTCTTTTGTGTTAATTTGACCGAAAACAATAGATATTTATATACCCCCCATTCCTTTAGAAACAGCTGTTGTTATGTAAACATAGAAAGTCCAAATAAAAAGAGGTGGCGTAGAATTCTCTCACCAGAGCGTGATAACACTGTACGAGGGTACAGGTGTACGCGTCTCTCCTCATCCATCTATCCATTTTCTACCGCTTATTCCCTTTTGGGGTGGGGAGCGCCGGTGCCTATCTCAGCTACAATCGGGCAGAAGGCAGGATACAGCATGGACAAGTCGCCACCTCATCGCAGGGCGTCCAAACAAACGTATCAATTCTTACGAATCAGAGCGGAGGCTCATCACATTTGCATTCCAACAACTCAGCGGCATTTTCGGAAACTTCCGGCGAGCAGAAAGAGGCTGTCTTTCTTTCCAATCCAATGGCTTGTAAAATTCCATTGTGTACGATGGGAGGAGACGGGAGGGGTTATCTATTGTGATCCAAGCTCGATCCAGGACCAGCCCAAGCCCGAGGTATCTTTTTCTTTGGTGTTAATGTGACCGAAAACAATGGCTGTTTCATACCCCCCCATTCCTTTAGAAACAGCTGTTGTTATGTAAACATGGAAAGTCCAAATAAAAAGAGGTGGTGTAGAAATCTCTCGCCAGAGCGTGATAACACTGTACGAGGGCACAGGTGTACGTGTCTCTCCTCATCCATCTATCCATTTTCAACCGCTTATTCACTTTAGGAGTGGCGGGGGGCACTGGTGCCTATCTCAGCTACAATCGGGCAGAAGGCAGGATACAGCATGGACAAGTCGCCACCTCATCGCAGGGCGTCCAAACGAACGCATCAATTCTTACGAATAAGACCGGAGGCCCGTCACATTTGCATTCCAACGACTCAACGGCGCGCCCGCCGTACAAAAATCTGGAAAAAATGATGGCACTCCATCAAACGCTCCGCATCATCATTAATTCACCGGGCGCAGAGGCTGGCGCGGAATCCTGAGGAGCGTGCGAGAGGGCGAGAGGTCGGACGCGCCGAGGAACTCAGACAAATAAGGAGGACAGAAATTGTCAGAGTAATTGTATGTGTTATCAAAAAAAATTCAGTTTTTGGAAACTTCCGGCGAGCAGACAGAGGCTGGCTTTGTTGTACCAAGCCAAAGGCTTGTAAAATTCCTTTGTGTACGATGGGAGGATAAGGGAGGTTATCTATTGTGATCCAAGCTCGATCCAGGACCAGCACAAGCCCGAGGCATCTTTTTTTTGTGTTAATGTGACCGAAAAAAAAGGCTGTTTCATACCCCCCCCACTCCAGCTGTTGTTATGTAAACATGGAAAGTCCAAATAAAAAGAGGTGGCGAAGAATTCACTAGCCAGAGCGTGATGACACTGTACAAGGGTACAGGCGTACGAGTCTCTCCTCATATTGAGCCAAATTGAATCCTGTCTCTGTTTATTTTCTTGCTTCTTGTCTGTTTTAATAGATGTGATCGATGTTTAAACCTGACACAAATGATAAAAGAAAGAAACAAAGGGAAGAGAAAACTGCCGACGCGGCGTTTTTTTTTTTTTTTTGGTCGGGGAAGTTCACAAGTCTTTCTTTCTATTCTGCTTTTGTCAGGCTGAAAAGATGTCACATAATCCATGAATGATGTTACGAAATAAAGGCATACCTCCAAGATAGCTGCCAAGTTTTAAAGTGGCCGGCGACAACCTGGAAACGATGTGCGTCAGTAAAATCTTTCTAACTAATTACCCATTGTTCACAATCCTTATGAGAGACAAGAAGACAAAAAGTAGTTTTTGGGGCTTTTTGCATTCATACTTGTGTAACATGCAAAATGGCATGCTTACCCAAAATAAAGCGGGAAAAAAACTTCCCCCTGGCCATTCCAGTGAGTCACTATAATATTGATCATTCTGTAACCTGTTTAATAATGGCGTGCTGCCTGTATCACGATCCATATTATAGTGACTCACTCGAAAGGACACTGGCGCGTTTGGTCCGGCTGGCCGGGTAAGTTTTTTTCGGGCAAGCAAGTCATATATGTCGAAGTAGCTCCGTTCAAAGTTTCACATTTACAGCTTCAAGTCACTCTCTTGGCTTCAGTCTACTCCAACGTTTCACCCTCTTCTTTGTGCTGGCTTCTATAAGCAGCAGTTCATCCTCGGTATATTCAGCTTCAAAAATATAAGGTTGTGAATCCTCATTTGTAAAAAAATAAAAATAATAATAGTCTTTGTTGTCTGTTTTGTGCAGCCCTTTGAGACACTAGTGATTTAGGGCTATATAAGTAAACATTGATTGATTTTGCCAAATTTGTTGTGATGAGAACACACACACGCGTCTGTTTCTGGAAGTTGGAACACACATTTGTTGCCGGAAGTCGGAAGTGCGTTGCTACGGAAACGGAAATTAATGCGCTGAGGAAATAAGTTCCGGTACGGCTTAAAATGATCAAAATATGGCAAATATTGAACATACGACATATTGTTATGACCTTGTCTGCTACTACATTATATATAGACTTGCTGTGTGTATATAAAGTGTTGATAAAGGGTTTTGAAGTTGTTTTAGAGGGCTTTGAAAGCTATAATGACTCACATTACCGCATATTTCAAATGTTTTTCTTATCATCTTTAGAATCTGAAAAAAATAATAAGAAGTGTTCTTGTCTCTCATAATGATTTTGAACAATAGGCAAAATATTATGATAGCTTGTAGATAGATTGTTTTATTATTATTATTTTTTACCGACACCGGAAACAAAATTTATGCTAACAAAAAAAATCCGTAAATTCAGCGACCGTAATTTTACTAATAGTTTGTACCGCATACTACTGTGAATATAAAATACAACAGTACTGCAGTGTTTTGTTTGTTACACACAAAACATTGGGTGAATATATTTTTCATCGTAAAATATATTGACATTTTTACGGTGTACAATTTTATGGATAACCTGCTTTGAAATCATGACTCCAGTAGATATTGAAATATTTATTGATAATGTAAAATTGTATAATATTTAGGTATAAAATATATACAGTGTATGTATTTTTTAAGTGCATTTTCTAATCAGATTAATCACAGGTTATTACTTCATTGCTTGATTGATGCAGTATTTTTTTTTGTAATTAATCGCATGAGTTAACTTCTTATTTTTTACAGCCTTAATTTTTTTCACGTCAAACTGGGGGGAAAAATAGACTCCATTCAATGAGAAAGTAAAGTACTGTATTGACTTTATTTTTCCGCCAGCAGTTGTTCTCCAGACATTTACACACAAACATCTCCTTACATGGCCAGGTTGTACTGTCCTGACTTAGCACACCCTCGAACAGGGAAAGAAGGAATATATTACTGATGGTTTGGCATCCCCAGGTTTGGAGTCCTCCATTTTTTTTTTACTTGACCTCCTCCAGGTACTGCAGATCTTGTTTAATGATGCTCGCTTGTGTAATAAAACCACTTTTTGTTCAGCAATGTGTCTCAAAACGTGTCTTTTGATCCAGCCGCACTGCCCGGAAGTGGGTGGCAAAACCAGAAATACACTTCAGTATGTAAACAAGTATCAACAAACTATAGTTGCAAATTACTTACACATACAAAGTGTCTAAGACAGAAGCGTATTAGTAAGATTCCCGGTAACAAACGTGTCCTTATCGTTCGACTTACAGCGATATGAGCTTCTATACATTCATTTCCTACCGCTTGTCCCTTTTGGGGTGGCGTTGGGTGCTGGAGGCTATCTCAGCTGCCTTCGGGCGGAAGGCGGCGTACACCCTGGATAAGTTATGAGCTTGTTTTAATAAAATATTGTGAATAATAATTAAATCAATAACCACACCACTTCAACTTAAAGACAGCATAAGTCAATTTCAGGCTGTTAATAACTAATGTTTGTGTTTTTTATTCGTCCCATTGTTCTTTGACTAATTTCACTTGATCAAACATTTCCGAATACTAAAAAATAACTATGATTTTTGGTGATATTAGTACGGCTCAGACTCCTGCCAGTGCCACTCATCCGTCTGTGCGCACCTCGGGACATGCCCACATCCAGGGACGAGCCGCCAGCTGCAATCGTTCACAGACATCCACCACACCTGCCCGTAATGAAGGACCTGCCTTCATAAGCCTGGACGACCTGGCATACCAGCGCCGGAGTATAATCAGCCTTACATTCCCTGTGTTGCATCCCTAAATCAAGCTGTGCGCCTTGTGCTTCCGGATCTTCCCTGTCTCCCCCGCGCTTCTTGGTTTCCTCGACTCCTCGCTCGCCTCACAACTCTGACGCCTCTCTCTCGCCCCCTGATCTTGCCTGCCCCATGGACTTCCTCGTTCCTTCGCCCTCGTCAACACTATGGTAAGACACACTCCAGCTAATCTACACACATAGTCTTACACCATACACTCTTGAGTTTTTGTCACACTTCATCTCCTTGGTATATTCAATAATATTGTTTATTATTGTTATTATATACATATTTTTACTTTATATATAAATAAATCTTTGGACATTACTGCCACCTGGTGTCCATTTGCCATCACTCCTCTTAGTTAAACATAACAGATATTGTATCAGTATTTACCAATACCCAAGGCTCCATATCAGTATCTTATCGGAAGTGAAAATGTTATATCGGGACACTCTTTGGAGCAGCAGCAGTGGGAGAGTGGCCGTGCGCAACCCGAGGGTCCCTGGTTCAAATCCCACCTAGTACCAACCTCGTCACGTTCGTTGTGTCCTGAGCAAGACACTTCACCCTTGCTCCTGATGGGTGCTGGTTGGCGCCTTGCATGGGAGCTCCCTCCATCAGTGTGTGAATGTGTGTGTGAATGGGTAAATGTGGAAGTAGTGTCAAAGCGCTTTGAGTACCTTGAAGGTAGAAAAGCGCTATACAAGTACAACCCATTTATCATTTATTTATTATAGCTGCTAATGCTAGCTAAGCGGTTTTCTCCTAACTTTCCGTCTTATTCGTACTGTCCAAATCTTTATTATAACTTTTTTTTTTGCCTCACCACTCACTTGAATGCATGGAGAGAAAAAAAATGGCGTTTTTCTGGATGTGAAGACCTGATAAGTCCGAAAGAGAAGGAGTGTTATCCGCCCACGGACGCCACCTGGTGGGTGTTTGAGCACACTGCAGCTAGTCCTGGATAAACTGACCAACCCCGCACTCCTTAAAGGCCTACTGAAATGAGATTTTCTTATTTAAACGGGGATAGCAGGTCCATTCTATGTGTCATACTTGATCATTTCGCGATATTGCCATATTTCTGCTGAAAGGATTTAGTAGAGAACAGCGAGGATAAAGTTTGCAACTTTTGGTCGCTAATAAAAAAGCCTTGCCTTTACCGGAAGTATGTGAGGGCTCCTCACATTGTTTATAATGTGAGCCACCAGCAGTAAGAGCAATTCGGACCGAGAAAGAGACAAGTTACCCATTAATTTGAGCGAGGATGAAAGATTCATGAATGAGGATATTGATAGTGAAGGACTAGAAAAAAATAAAAATAAAATAAAATAAAATAAAAAGCGACGGCTCCGGGCGGCGGCAGTGTGAGCGTTTCAGATGTAATTAGACACTTTTACTAGGATAATTCTGGAAGATCCCTTATCTGCTTATTGTTTTAATAGTGTTTTAGTGAGATTGTAAAGACATACCTCAAAGTCGGATGGCTGCGGTGAACACCAGCGTCTCAGAGCGAAGCCGAGGAGCCAAGCTCACAGCTGCCTTTTTTGACAGCTACTGCAGGAGGACGCAAAATCCACTGATGTCTCCGGTAAGATATATATCACAATTTTCCCATCCAAAAACATGCTGGTTGACGTAGAGAAACATGTTCGCTTGACCGTTCTGTGTTAAAGCTTCACAACAAACAAAGAAACACCAGCTGTGTCTCGGTGCTAAAGACAGCTGCAATACACCGCTTTCCACCAACAACTTTCTTCTTTATAGTCTCCATTATTAATTAAACAAATGCAAAATATTCAGCAACACAGAATCCAAATTACTGGGTAATTATGCGATGAAAAGAGACGACTTTTAGCCGTAAGTGGTGCTGAGCTAGTATGTCCCCTCCAACCAATAACGTCACAAACACTCGTCATTATTCCGCAACGTTTTCAACAAGAAACTCCGCGGGAAATTTAAAATTGCAAATTAGTAAACTAAAAAGGCCGTATTGGCATGTGTTGCAATGTTAATATTTCATCATTGATTTATAAACTATCAGACTGCATGGTCGGTAGTAGTGGCCTTTAATGCTTCGGTCACACGCAGGGTTCTCACAGGAATGAGGCGAAAATTCCACTGTAGATAAAAAAATTTAATTTGTAAAAATATTTAATCAAACTTCCGCACCCTCTTTACTCTTTCGGTAAATAAACATCCTGACTTTAATTACAGAACGTTGTTGTCAATGTTGTTATGAATGCATTACATTCAAAAAGACGATTCTTTGTTGTTTTGTTATATCGTCTCCAAAGGCGATGCGTCACGAACAAAACAACGGCCGTTCGGCACACCTGGTGGCTTTGTCTTCCCCCATCGTCAAAGTTAAGCGTGCGTTTCCATGGCAACCAGCAACAACTGACGTCCGTCACCGCGAAAGGCACGTCCACGCGTCTCTAATTCGGTTTCCCCATCGTATCCCCGGCGTTGATGTCAGAGTGTTGATTTCCACGGAGAAATGAACAAAGCAAATGTGTGATCAATGACGTGGCAGCTGTTGTCTAATTCCCGGGCCCGCCATTGTCTGGCATCAATAAACCATCCGCCGCCGTTGTGCTCGCGCGGCAAACGGTGGGCAGCCACCCGCTCACTGGAGGCCCCTTTGGGGGGCGGGGGGGGCGAGTGGGGG
>NC_084625.1:13643322-13650822 GCF_033978795.1 Nerophis ophidion
GACTTCCCACTGGGTTGTGAGTTTTCCCTTGCCCTTATGTGGGATCTGAACCGAGGATGTCGTCGTGGCCTGTGCAGCCCTTTGAGACACTCGTGATTTAGGGCTTTACGAACAAACATTGATTTATTGACATTGAACCCTATGGGTTGATAACGGGATGGCACTTCAAATTCATATGTGAGTCAAGGCAGGTGGCCAAATAATTTTGGCCATATAGTGTAACATATTATTCAATTAGCATGTTAAGTGGGTGTGTATTGAAACAAGGTGTGTCTTGATGCGACGGCCGACTGACTTAATTAGGAACCGGAACCAAAAATAGGGGTTTTCCACACTTGTATCTAGCTCTGCATGCGCTTCCAAGTGGTCGGCGTGTAAATGCCATGTATTACACTTGTTGTACTGTTGTTTACAATCACCTCATCAGCGCTCTTAATGGGGAGTCTGAGGGAACCTTGACGAAATAATTTCCTGAAACTCAAGGCTTGTTCAAGTTTGCGCAGCACAACAACGTCGTGATTAACATCCCCCCTCCGGGCGGAAATAGCAAGTGAATTTACAGTAATTCCACAAAGAGATACACAAAATAGATTCACGTGGACGGAGGTAAACAAGACGACTCCCTTCCCAAAACACGTGTGCTTGTACTCTAGTTAATCTCGCCGCCAAGGAGTGAATTATGAAGTGCGAGGACTTGGCTCGCTATCAGATGGCGGCAACCTCCACGCTTTCCTCACATGTTAATTACTTTGGCCCTTTTTGCTTTTTTTTTGGTGTTTATCTTCTGGAGCCGATAATCTGCTCGCAGCAGCGGGAAAAACTGCAGTTTACAGATCTAAAAAATTAAAAAAACGCTGTTCCTTAATTATGTATGGACCCTAAGTGGCGCCCCATTGTGCACCTGCAGAGTACATAATGTTTATAGCCGCATATAGGACGTCATGGGTCGCGCGACGGTAGCCCTGCTTGAATCTATCTTAAACCGCAACACTTTTTAGCACAACTTCCATCACAGACAACACTGGGAAATTGGTCGGATTCATTCTGGTCTCACTCTCATAAGAATGGAATAGTAGTCGCATATAAGAGGTCAAATGTCCGCATCAAACATGACAGCGGTTTCTACCCTCTTCTAAATGGACAGAAACCCCTACAATAGTCCTTTTGTGTCTATGACCCGAGAACTTTCTGTGACACATTCTGGTCACATTGTAAAATTAAAGTTTATTTTGTAGCATATAAGACGTCATGCATGCTTATACCCTTTAAAAACTGACAGTAAATCGCTACACTTTTTAACAACTTGCATGAGAAAGAACCATGAAACTTGGTGGGACTAATTCTGATCTTATTTTTCATAATACTATGTATACTGTCGCATATAAGACGTCAAGTGTCAGAATCACGTACAGTATGAGAGAAGCGTCAAACCTCATTCCAACTGACAGTTAACCTCTAGATTTTCAGGAACAATAGTTGTTAAACATCAATAACAGGGGATCACATTGAACTTGGTCGGATTCATTCTGGTCTCACTCTCATAATACTGGAATAATAGTCGCATATAAGACGTCAAGTGTCCGCATCAAACATGACAGCGGTTTCTACCCTCTTCTAAATTGACAGTAAACCCCTATAATAGTTCTCATGTGTCCATGACCCCGAGAACTTTGTGTGACACATTCTGGTCACATTGTAAAATTAAAGTTTATTTTGTAGCATATAAGACGTCATGCATGACGGCGGCACTGCTTATACACTTTAAAAACTGATAGTAAATCGCAACACTTTTTAACAACTTGCATGAGAATGAACCATGAAACTTGGTGGGACTAATTCTGGTCTCATTTTTAATAATACCATGTATACGGTCGCATATAAGACGTCAAGTGTCCGAATCACGTACAGTATGAGAGAAGCGTCAAACCTCATTCCAACTGACAGTTAACCTCTAGATTTTCAGGAACAATAGTTGTTAAACATCAATAACAGGGGATCACATTGACTTGGTCCGACTCATTCTGGTCTCACTCTCATAATACCGTGACAGTAGTCGCATATAAGACGTCTCGTGTGCACATCACGCATGAGAGTGGCTTCTACCCTCTTCCAAATGGACTACCCTACAAGGGTCGTCAAAATTCACGGAACCCCGTGAATTTTGTGTGACACATTCTGGTCACATTATAAAAATAAAGTGATTATTTAGTAGCATATAAAACGTCAGATATAACTTTAGCACTGCTTGTACCCTTTCAAAACTGACAGTGAACAGCTACACTTTTTAACACAACTACCATGACAGAGAACCATGTAACTTGGTTGGACTAATTCTGGACTCACTTTCATAATACCTTGTTTATGGTCGCATATAAGACATCAAGATACAGAATTACGTACAGTATGAGAGAAGCGTCGAACCTCATTCCAACTGACAGTTAACCTCTAGATTATCAGGAACAACAGTTGTTAAACATCAATAACAGGGGCTCACATGAATTTGGTCCGACTTATTTTGGTCTCACTCTCATAATACCGTGGCATTAGTCGCATATAAGACGTCTCGTGTGCGCATCACGCATGAGAGTGGCTTCTACTCTCTTCCAAATAGACTACCCGACAAGTGTCGTCAAAATTCCCCAAACCCCGTGAATTTTGTGTGACACATTCTGGTCACATTATAAAAATAAAGTGAATATTTAATAGCATATAAAACATCATGCATGACTTTTAGCACTGCTTGTATCCTTTCAAAACTGACAGTGAACAGCTACACTTTTTAACACAACTACCATGAGAGAGAACCATGTAACTCGGTTGGACTAATTCTGGACTCACTTTCATAATACCTTGTTTATGGTCGCATATAAGACATCAAGTGTCAGAATTACGTACAGTATGAGAGAAGCGTCGAACCTCATTCCAACTGACAGTTAACCTCTAGATTATCAGGAACAATAGTTGTTAAACATCAAGAACAGGGGATCACATGAACTTGGTCCGACTCATTCTGGTCTCAGTCTCATAATACCGTGACAGTAGTCGCATATAAGACGTCTCATGTGCGCATCACGCATGAGAGTGGCTTCTACCCTCTTCCAAATGGACTACCATACAAGTGTCGGCAAAATTCACAGAACCCTGTGAATTTTGTGTGACACATTGTGGTCACATTATAAAAATAAAGGGATTATTTAGTAGCTTATAAAGCGTCATGCACTGTTTGTACCCTTTCAAAACTGACAGTGAACAGCTACACGTTTTAACACAACTACCATGAGATAGAACCATGTAACTTGGTTGGACTAATTCTGGACTCACTTTCATAATACCATGTTTATGGTCGCATATAAGACATCAAGTGTCAGAATTACGTACAGTATGAGAGAAGCGTCGAACCTCATTCCAACTGACAGTTAAGCACTAGATTATCAGTGACAATAGTTCTTAAACATCAACAGCAGGGGATCACTTGTAAACCACTTCATTTTCGGTGACAAAAGACTGTCACAGTAAAAAGAAAGTGTTTGTTTAGTAGCATATAAGACGACAAGACCCGTGAAATTTTGTGTGACACATTCTGGTCAAATTGTACAAATAAAACATTTATTTAGTAGCATATAAGACCTCATGCATGACAGTAACCCTTTTAAAAACAGAAAGTGAACCACTACACATTTTTTACACAACTTCCCTGTGAACCCTGAGTGACTCATGCTGGTCTTACTCTCATATTAACATGGTTGTAGTCGCATATAAGACGTCAGGTGTCAGCATGGCGTACAGTATGACATCAGCTTCGACCCACATTTAAATTGAATATAAACCAATTCATTTTAGGTAAGAATAAACACTGTTACTGTAAATACAGCGTTTAGCATATAAGACAAGCATCATGTATGACAGTGGCTCTGCTTGTGATTGTTTTTTTAATCTGACAGTGAACCACTAAAATTGTAATCAACTTGCATGTTGGTGGGACTCATTCTGGTCTTTCTGTCATAATAACGTTTTAGTAGTCGCATATAAGACGTCAAATGCAAGCGTCAAGTATAGCAGCCCCCCTTTAAAATGGAGAGTCAATTGCCAGTGACAATTGTTCTTAAATCTCCAAGTTAAGAAAGCAGGGAAGTTTGTGTGACTCATTCTGGTGTCTCAAAGGATGTATATTGGGGGGGAAATTGTCACGTACCGGAAGACTTAGTGCTGCAAGGGGTTCTGGGTATTTGTTCTGTTGTGTTTATGTTGTGTTACAGTGCGGATGTTCTCCCGAAATGTGTTTGTCATTCTTGTTTGGTGTGGGTTCACAGTGTGGCGTATATTTGTAACAGTGTTAAAGTTGTTTATACGGCCACCTTCAGTGTGACCTGTACGGCTGTTGACCAAGTATGTTTGCATTCACTTGTGTGTATGAAAAAGACGCACATATTATGTGACTGGGCCAGCATGCTGTTTGCATGGAGGACAAGCCGACGTGACGACAGGTTGTAGAGGACACTAAAGGCAGTGTGTTTAAGGCATGCCCTCAATATTGTTGTCCGGGTGGAAATTGGGAAAACTTCGGGAGAATGATTGCCCCGGGAGATTTTCGGAAGTGGCGTTGAAATTTCGGGAGTCTCTGCAAGTATGCTCACGAACCTCCGAGCTTGTCTTACCCCCCCATCCCATTGGACTTCCGCACCTCACTCAACACTTCCAGGTAACACTCTTTAGTAAATTTCCACACATAGTCGCACATATAACCCCGTTTCCATATGAGTTGGGAAATTGTGTTGGATGTAAATATAAACGGAATAAAATGATTTCCAAATAATTTTCAACCCATATTCAGTTGAATATGCTACAAAGACAACATATTTGATGTTCAAACTGATAAACATTTTTTTTTGCAAAGAATCATTAACTCTAGAATTTGATGCCAGCAACACATGACAAAGAAGTTGGGAAAGGTGGCAATAACTAATGATAAAGTTGAGGAATGCTCATCAAACACTTATATGGAACATCCCACAGGTGTGCAGGCTAATTGGGAACAGATGGGTGCCATGATTGGATATAAAAGCAGCTTCCATGAAATGCTAAGTAATTTACAAACAAGGATGGAGGGAGGGTTTCCACTTTGTAATCGAATTAGGAAACAGTTTTAGAACAACATTTCTCAATGAGCTATTGCAACAAATTTTGGGATTTTACCATCTACGGTCCGTAAAATTATCAAAAGGTTCAGAGAATCATAAGACTTCATTGCAATTAAGCGATGATATAATACCTATGATCCCTCAGACAGTAGTGCATCAAAAACCGACATCAGTCTGTAAAGGATATCATCACATGGGCTCAGGAAAACTTCATAAAACCACTGTCAGTAACTACAGTTGGTCGCTACATCTGTAAGTGCAAGGTAAAACTCTACTATGCAAAGCCAAACCCATTTATCAACAACACTCTGAAACGCCGCCGGCTTCGCTGGGCCCGAGCTCATCTGAGATGGACTGATGCAAAGTGGAAAAGTGTTCTGTGGTCTGACGAGTCCACGTTTCAAATTCAATTTGGAACAGAGGACGTGGTGTCCTCTAGAACAAAGAGGAAAATAACCATACTTTTGTAATTATATATATAAATAATAAACAGAGCTAAAGCAACGTCCCCTCTTGACTTTTTCCCCTGCACACACATAACAGATGTAAGTAAGGCGTCAATAATGACGGTGAACCCGCTTCAACCACCATACTTGCCAACCTTGAGACCTTCGAATTCAGGAGATGGGAGACAGTGTTTGGTTGTAAGGGGGGTGTAAAAAGTCGCGTCCTGGAAGATTTAGTGCTGCAAGGGTATCTGGGGATTGGTTCTGTTGTGTTTATGTTGTGTTACGGTGCGGATGTTCTCCCGAAATGTGTTTGTCATTCTTGTTTGGTGTGGGTTCATAGTGTGGCGTATATTTGTAACAATGTTAAAGTTGTTTATACGGCCACCCTCAGTGTGACCTGTACGGCTGTTGACCAAGTCTGCGTGGCATTCACTTGTGTGTATGAAAAAGGCGCAACTAATATGTGACTGGGCCGACACGCTGTTTGCATGGAGGACAAGCGGACGTGGCGACAGGTTGTAGAGGACACGAAAGGCAGTGCGTTTAAGGCACGCCCCCAATATTGTTGTCCAGGTGGAAATTGGGGAGAATGATTGCTCCGGGAGATTTTCGGAAGTGGCACTGAACTTCGGGAGTGTCCCGGGAGAGTTAGGCAAGTATGCTCACGGACCTCCGAGCTTGTCTTGACCCCCATCCCATTGGACTTCCGCACCTCGCTCAATACTTCCAGGTAACACTCTTTAGTAAATCTCCACACATAGTCGCACATATACATATTTGGATTAGTTTCACACGCCATACTTTTGTAAATATAAACATAAATAATAGATAGAGCTAAAGCGAAGTCCCCTCTCGTCTTCTTCCCCTGCACACACATAAAAAATGTAAGTGAGGCGTCACTTATGACAGTGAACCCGCTTCAGCCACCTTTTGAAAAACGCCGGCCCGGAAGCAGCTTCGATGGCCGGGGAGTAGGATGCAGAAGTTCATCCACTTCTTTATGGCTAACTTGTGAATGGCAGCCAATCAGGAGCGGCGGCGGCTTCGGCCAGGGTGACATCAGGAAGATGAGAGAAAGAAAGTGTAGGGGGGGGGGCGGAATAGGAAAAAAAAAAGGGGGAGAGGCCAGAGTGAGGGATGGAGGGAGGGTGCAACACAGCACAAGGAGCACACTCTCTCTCTCTTTCTGCTCGCACACAGCAGCTGAGCCCTTGTCAGTCTTGGAATGTCGCCGCCGCCCGTCGCCGGGAGTCAGACGCTCGGTTGCTAAGCACCGCCGAGGGAAAGGCAGCAGCAGCAGCAGCAGCATCGCGGAGGCTGAGCGCAGAAAAGTAAGACCTGATTCTTTTTCCCCTACCTCCATCTTCTCTCTCTCCACCAGGCGCCAATGCTCACGGAATAACACGCCTTGTATCCCCAACTCCGAAAGAGGTCGCGGAGGGTGGGGGGGAATTAATTTACGCTTGGAGCTCGAAAAAAGAGAAGTTCGCTTCCTCGCTAACTTCAGCTTCGAAATAGGAACTTTGGCGAAAAAGCCCACGCGACCAATTTTTGCTGTCGAAGGAGACGTCAGCTGCGTCCACTCAGCAGGTGACCAAGTACTAAAATATTCCACAGAGAGCAATTAAAAAATATTTACCTATTTTTTTATTTTTTTTAAAATAAGGAGTTATTCTTTTTTTTCCCCCCCCTCCTCAACAAGCCAGCGTGCTCGGTGTCACAATATCGCTTTCCAGCACGGCTTACTGAGCTCCGTGGCAGAGGAGGCGGCAGCCCGCCAAAAAAGAAATAAAAAATAAAAAAAAATAAAAAAATGTCCGCCTGACAGCGGGAAGGGAACATTCCGGAAGGTCGAGGGCGCCACCAAGTGGAGGAAAAAGACACTGCGGTCAGGGATGTGTCATATTTTCTGC
>NC_084625.1:13655822-13665822 GCF_033978795.1 Nerophis ophidion
AAACTCTACTATGCAAAGCAAAACCCATTTATCAACACCAAGGAACGCCGCTGGCTTCGCTGGGCCCGAGCTCATCTAAGATGGTCTGATGCAATGTGGAAATGTGTTCTGTGGTCTGACGAGTCCACTTTTCGAATTATATTTGAAAACTGTGGATGTGATGTCCTCTGGAACAAAGACGAAAATAACCATCCAGATTGTTATAGGCGCACAGTTCAAAAACCAGCATATGTGATGGTATGGGGGTGTATTAGTGCCCAAGGCATGGGTAACTTACACATCTGTGAAGGCACCATTAATGCTGAATGGTCCATACAGGTTTTGGAGCAACATATGGTGTCAATCACGCAACGTTATCATGGACGCCCCTGCTTATTTCAGCAAGACAATGCCAAGCCACGTGTTACAAGAGTGTGGTTTCGTAAATAAAGAGTGCGAGTACTTTCCTGGCCCGCCTGCACTCCAGACCTGTCTCCCATCAAAAATGTGTGGTGCATTATGTAGCGTAAAATACGACAGCGGAGACCCCGGACTGTTGAACAACTTAAGCTGTACATAAAACAAGAATGGGAAATAATTCCACTTTCAAAGCTTCAACAATTAGTTTCCTCCGTTCCTAAACCTTTATTGAGTGTTGTTAAAAGAAAAGGTGATGTAACACATTGGTGAACATGCCCTTTCCCAACTACTTTGGCACATGTTGCAGCCATGAAATTCTAAGTTAATTATTATTTGCAAAAAAAAGTAAAGTTTATGAGTTTGAACATCAAATATCTTGTCTTTGTAGTGCATTCAACTGAATATGGGTTGAAAAGGATTTGCAAATCATTGTATTCCGTTTATATTTACATCTAACACAATTTCCCAACTCATATGGAAACGGGGTTTGTAAATAACTATTCATGTGATTCCATCAATTCAGTCCGCATGTATTCCTGTTAGTCGTGCGATCCCCAGTAGGAAAACTACGACAAAACGAGAGAAGGAAATACATTCAAATAAATAAATTAAATTGCATGCAAATGCTGAAAAAGCCGAAGTTAACATGCATCAAGGACCAAAGACTAGCCTATGCCTCTCAAGAGTTTAAAAAAATCTATAACATCCTAACATTAGCATGCTAACAGTAAATAAGCCGCAAATACCAAAATATCTGACTGTCTTGTAAATAACTGCAAACTAAGGCAGAAACAAGTGATAGTGCTAATCTTAGCATGCTTGTATGTCACTGTTTACATGCTATTAGTTAAAATACGCCAAGTGCCAAAATATCGGACTCCAATGCATAAACCTGTATAAATAGCTTGAAAAAAAATCTAGCATGATGACGTAAGTGCTAAATTTAACATGAAAGTAGCAAAATATTTGACTCGAGGTGTGCACCTTAGAAAAATTGCAAAAAAAGCTAATATCCGAATATTAGCATTCTAGCAGTGTACATGCAACAAGTACCAAAATATCTGACCCAGAAGAGTCAGATAAAAGAGCTAAAAAAGCTAACCTCCTAAAATTGGAATACTAACAGTATGTATGCATCAACTACCAAAATATCTGACTCAAAAGTTTCTAATGTACCTGCAAAATTAGCATGCTAATATTAGCATGCATGAAGTACCAAACTATGACTAAGGTCTATACCTTCAAAAATTGTTTAAAAAAAAAAAGGTAATGGTATAACATCAACATTTCAACATGCTACCTGTTGAAACGTTTTAAGTGCCAAAACACTTGCAGAATTAGCTAAAAAAAAAATGTAGGATGCTAGCATTTGCATTTTAAAGTTAACATAGAAGTACCAAAATATTTGACTGTGAGGGATAAACCTTCAGAAATAGCTAAAAAAGCTAACACCCTAACATTGGCATGCAAACAGTAAATATGCCTCAACTATAAAAAATATTTGACTCTGAGGTTTCTACTGTACCTGCAAAATTAACCAAGAAAGCTAGCATGCTAAAATTAGCACGCTTTTTTAACATACAAACAGCGTGCCTCACTTGCCAAAATATCTGACTCCAATGCATATACCTGCATACTTAGCTTTAAAAAAATAGCATGGTAACGGCAGTGTGCTAAAGTTAACATGCAAGTAGCAAAATGTTTGACTCTGAGGTGTGCACCTTAAAAAAAGATTGCAAAAAAAGCTAACATCCCGATATTAGCATTCCAACCATGTACATGCGTCAAGTACCAAAATATCCGACTCGGAAGAGTCAGATAAAAGAGCTAAAAAAGCTAACCTCCTAAAATTGGAATACAAACAGTACGTATGGCATGCTAACAGTATACATGCCTCAACTATAAAAATATCTGACTCGGAGGTGTCTACATTACCTGCAAAATTAGCCAAGAAAGCTAGCATGCTAATATTAGCATGCTTACATGCCAACAGTTAACATACTAACAATTAGCTTGCATCATGTGCCAAAATAAATTACTGATGCGTATCCTTGCAAAATTAGCTAAACAAAGATTAGCATGCTAGTGTCAGCATGCTAAAGTTAACATGCGTCAAGTACCAAAAATATGACTAACGTGTATACCTTTAAAAATGGTTGAAAAAAACCCCCATATGTGATAACATTGACATGTCAACATGCTACCTGTTGAAACGTGTTAAGTGCCAAAATACCTGATTCTAATGAGTATATCTGCAAAAATAAATAAAAAAAGCTAACATGCTAGCATTAGCGTTTTAAACTTAACATAGAAGTACAAACATATTTGACTGTGAGGTGGATACCTTCAGAAAGAGCTAAAAAAAATAGCATCCTAACATTGGAATGCTAAAAGTATGTATGCCTCAACTTTGAAAATATATGCCGAATATTAGCACGCTAAGTTAACATACTAACAGCGTGCGTTATGTGCCAAAATATCTGACTCTGATGCGCAAAATTAGCTAAAAAAAAAACCTAGCACGCTAAAGGTAACATGTGTTAAGTACCAAAATATATGACTCTAAGGTTTATAAGATCAAAAATTTCTAAAAAAGAAAAAGAAAAAGCTAGTGTGATAACAGTTGACATGCTTCAAGTGCCAAAATATCTGACTCTGAGTTGTATATTTGTATCAATACCTAAAAAAATCTAACATCCTAACGTTAGCATTGTAACATTAAAGGCCTACTAAAATGAGCTTTTCTTATTTAAACGGGGATAGCAGGTCCATTCTATGTGTCATACTTGATCATTTTGCGATATTTTTGCTGAAAGGATTTAGTAGAGAACATCGATGATAAAATTCGCAACTTTTGGTCGCTAATAAAAAAGCCTTGCCTGTACCGGAAGTAGCAGACGATGTGCGCGTGACGTCACGGGTTGTAGGGCTCCTCACATCTGAACATTGTTTATAATCATAGCCTCAAGCAGCAAGAGCTATTCGGACCTAGAAAGCGACAATTTCCCCATAAATTTGAGCAAGGATGAAAGATTCGGGGATAAGGAAATTTAGAGTGAAGCACAAAAAAAAAAGGAAAAAGCGACGGCTCCGGGCGGCGGCAGTGGGACCGTTTGAGATGTAATTAGACACATTTACTAGGATAATTCTGGAATATCCCTTATCTGCTTATTGTTTTAATAGTGTTTTAGTGAGATTGTAAAGTCTTACATGAAAGTCGGATGGCTGCGGTGAATGCCAGTGTCTCTCTGACAAGCCGATGGAGGAGCCAAGATCACAGCTGCTTTTTTGAGCTGCAGGAAGAAGTCTCCGGTAAGAGCCGACTTAATATCACAATTTTCCCATTCAAAACCTTGCTGGTTGACATAGAAAACATGTTCGCTTGACCGCTCTGTGTTAAAGCTTCACAACAAACAAAGAAACACCGGCTGTGTCTCGGTTGCTAAAGGCAGCTGCAATCCACCGCTTTCCACTGACAGCTTTCTTCTTTGACGTCTGCATTATTAATTGAAAAAATTGCAAAAGATTCAGCAACACAGATGTCCAAATTATTGTGTAATTATGCGATGAAAAGAGACGACTTTTAGCCGTAAGGGGTGCTGAGCGTAAATGTCTGCTACAACCAATAACGTCACAAACACGCGTCAACATAAGCGTCATCATTTCGCGACGTTTTCAACAAGAAACTCCGCGGGAAATTTAAAATTGTAATTTATTAAACTAAACCGGCCATATTGGCATGTATTGCAATGTTAATATTTCATCATTGATATATAAACTATCAGACTAAGTGGTCGGTAGTAGTGGGTTTCAGTAGGCCTTTAAAGGGGAACATTATCACAATTTCAAAAGGGTTAAAAACAATAAAAATCAGTTCCCAGTGGCTTGTTATATTTTTTGAAGTTTTTTTCAAAATTTTACCGGTCCTGGAATATCCCTAAAAAAAGCTTAAAAGTGTATTTTTTTCGCTCTCTGCGAAGACACTGTTCATTTCTCTGTGACGTCATACAGTGCTGCCAATGTAAACAAACAATGGCGAATAGCACAGCAAGATATAGCGACATTAGCTCGGATTCAGACTCGGATTTCAGCGGTTTAAGCGATTTAACAGATTACGCATGTATTGAAACAGATGGTTGGAGTATGAAAGTACTGAAGAAGAAACTGAAGCTATTGAGCAAATAGCTATTGACGCTATTCATAGCCATAGCATGGCCGAATAGCTGCGTTAGCATCGCCGGTAAAATGTGCGGACCAAACGATCAGGACTTTCGCATCTTGTGACACTGGAGCAACTTAAATCCGTCGATTGGTAAGTGTTTTTTTCGCATTAAATGTGGGTGGAAGGAAACGTAATATAGTTGCAAATGCATCTCCAGGTTATCCATACATCTCTGTTCCATGTCTGCTTTAGCACCGCCGGTAAATAGCATGTTAGCATCAATTAGCGCAGCATGTTAGCATCGATTAGCTGGCAGTCAACATCAACAAAACTCATCTTTGTGTTTCGTTGACTTTATAGTTGCAAAATGCATCTGGAGGTTATCCATACATCTCTGTGCCATGTCTGCTTTAGCACCGCCGGTAAAAAGCGTGTTAGCGTCGATTAGCGAAGCATGTTAGCATCGATTGGCTAGCAGTCAACATCAACAAAACTCACCTTTGTGATTTCGTTGACTTTATAGTTGCAAATGCATCTGCAGGTTATCCATACATCTCTGTGCCATGTCTGCTTTAGCACCGCCGGTAAATAGCATGTTCGCGTCGATTAGCGTAGCATTTTAGCATCGATTAACTGGCAGTCAACATCAACAAAACTCACCTTTGTGATTTCGTTGACTTTTTCGTTGCAAATGCATCTGCAGGTTGTCCATACATCTCTGTGCCATGTCTGTTTTAGCACCGCCGGTACATAGCATGTTAGCGTGGATTAGAGTAGCATTTAGCATCGATTAGCTGGCAGTCAACATCAACAAAACTCACCTTTGTGATTTCGTTGACTTTATAGTTGCAAATGCATCTGCAGGTTATCCATACATCTCTGTCCCATGTCTGCTTCAGCACCGCCGGTAAATAGAATGTTAGCGTCGATTAGCGTAGCATGTTAGCATCGATTAGCTGGCAGTCACGCCGCAACCAATTATGTCTGATTAGCACATAAGTCAACATCAACAAAACTCACCTTTGTGATTTTGTTGACTTTATCGTTGCAAATTGCATCTGCAGGTTATCCATACATCTCAGTGCCATGTCTGTCACCGCCGTGTAAAAATGTGGAGACACTCCGGTACATTTCAATGGGGGGTCTGGCGGCAGACACTTTCGCATCCCCGGGCCAGTGGTGCAACTTGAATCCCTCCCTGTTAGTGTTGTTACACCCTCCGACAACACACCGACGAGGCATGATGTCTCCAAGGTTCCAAAAAACAGTCGAAAAAACGGAAAATAACAGAGCTGAGAACCGGTTGTTTGCAGTTGTGTTGAAATGAAAATGGGGTCCTGTATTACTTCGGCGACGTCACATTCTGACGTCATCGCTCCCAGACCGATAAACAGAAAGGCGTTTAATTCGCCAAAATTCACCCATTTAGAGTTTGGAAATCGGTTAAAAAAAATATATGGTCTTTTTCCTGCACCATCAAGGTATATATTGACGTTTACATAGGTCTGGTGATAATATTCCCCTTTAACGTTCTAACAGTACCATATATATATATGACTGAGGCATATACTTGCAAAAGTAGCTGAAACAAAACATAATATCCTGTTGGTAGTGTTACCATGCTAACATTAGCATCTTAGCAAAAAACCAAACATTAGCAAGGAACAGTTTGACGGTTGAAATGCGGCGAATGTGAAACTTTTAAAAAACATTTTGCATTCATTTTTAGAACGAGAAAAACTGTCTTGGAAAACGTTGAATTCCTAGAAACGGTAGCACGGGTGTCATAAAACGAGCCTAACGTTCACGCACATTGTGAGACATATCAGCCTTGAAGAGCATTAATTTCCGACACGACGCTGAGCCTAAAAGTGCTTAGCCTCTCACTTTCACCGTCGCCGCCGCCAGTGTTGCGTGTTCAATTACGGGCGCAGACGTACGGCCGGGGCCGTTTCCTTCTCGCAGGCAACAGCTCCGTTTACGTCTGATCAAAGACGCTCTTATTCAGCAAAACAAGAACGTATAATTCCGCAGATTACACAAACGGAGCGGAGCTGAGCGCCTGCCAGGACGCGTTTTAGCGCGAGATTAAGGATAACAACCCCGAAGCACATTAATTTGGTCCATTCACGTCCGAGTTTTTTTTTTTTTTTTTCCTTTTTAACGCTGCCTCTGACTTAATCGGCTCGTAAACAACTTTTTAAGGCGCCCTGATTTCAATGGGCTGAGTGTATAGGATGTGGCGAAGCGTCCGCATGCTCGCTCAGCCTTAATGGACTGTTTGGAAGAACCCTGACGCCTGATAGGCTGCAGCCCATCAAGGATTCATATCCAGAATGCTATTAAAGCCCAAGGACAGGCGGGAATGTTAATTACAAAATGCAATAACAAGCGTCAGCCCAGATTAATTGCCAGGCGGCGTTTTCCCTGATCTGGAGAACGGCGGCGTGCATCACACTGGCGCATAACGGCGGAAATAAAATTAGAAATGGAGAAGGGCTCATCAAAGACCACAACAAGCAGATAATGCCATCTCTCTGCGGGAGGCAAACATGTTTACCTCGGAAACCTGCATCGCCATCCATCTTATCCTTTCTGAGTTTCCTCAGTGACCTTCGCGCGAGTCAGCATCCTCGCAAAGACCACACTTCTGGAAGCTTTATGACTGGACTTTGTTGGGATTGGTCAGGATTTCGCATGATCCAGTGTTTGGATGAAGATTCTTGCCGGATCCGCGTATCCTAACCGGGGTCAGACTGAGAGCTTCCTAGGGTGCGACTAAAAGTTTCCCTTTAGAGTCCTCCCAGATTCTTTAGTTCTAAAATGATGAGGTGACTAGAACTGATTCTGCAAAACAGGAGTAAGTACAAACAACAGGGAAAACCTGGACTCAGAGAGAGAGTTTTGAGCAAACAAGAGGTCGAAACAATCTCCCTAATGGTCTGCTCGGGATGCCACACCTTGGCATGGATTGAGACTGAAACTTGGAAAGCAACTTAATGTTCATTGCACTTAAAAAGTACAACAACTTTACATTTTCAGTACAAAAGACCAGACAAATATCCTACAAGGTTGACTAAACCGAAGTACAAATGGGTCGTCACAAGGGCAGCGCCCCGTAAAGGTGGGGAAAAAGGTAAAACTTTGGTAAAAAAACTCATTCCAAATAAACCTCCTGTTGGGGACGTTTGTTCAGTTTGAGACCAGTAAAAATATTGCATGATCCAGTCTTTGGATGAAGATTCCTGCTAGATCCATTACTTCCATATTGCGTATCCTAACCGGGGTCCCACTGAGAGCTTTCCAGGATGCGATTAGGTTTCTCCCTTTAGGGAGGGTTAGAGCCCTCCCAGATTCTTAAGTTCGAAAATGATGAGGTGACTAGAACTGATTCTGCAAAACAGGAGTAAGTACAAACAACAGTAAAAACCAGGCCTTGAGAGAGGTCGAAACAATCTCTTTAATGGTCCGCCCTGACTGTCCCACCTTGGCATGAATTGAGACTGAAACTTGGAATGGAACTAAATGTTCATTGCACTTAAAAAGTACAACGATATTACATTTTCAGTTCAAAAGACCAGACCGATATCATACAGGGTAGACTAAACCGGAACACAAATGGGTCTTCACAAAGGCAGCGCCCTGTGAAGGTGGGGAAAAAGGTAAAACATAGGTTAAAAAAAACAAATCCCAAATTAAACTCCTGATGGGGGCAGGGGGACTCAGTTTGAGACCGGTAAAAAACCTTGAGCAAGGTAGATATACAGATCATGACACCCAACTTTAGACTTGCAACGAGGGGCGAGGGAGCGGCCCGAAGCCAGCAGACGCGCTTCTCTGTTATCAATCAAACTACGGGGGGTGAAGCGACAAGGCGTGGGATGTGGGGGATTGGTTACGTGTGTGTGTGTGTGTGTGTGTGTGTGTGTGTGTGGCGTGTATTTTGCATGGATGCATTTTTTGTATGTGTAAGCCTGAAGAGTCGCTTTGTTCCTTGCCCTCGGTGTTTGTCGGCTGCATTACACAGCAAACAACCAACGGGGGTGTGTCCATAAAAGACAAGGAAGGAATTAGTAGCGTCTTCTATACACTGACCCATAGGGAGAGTCTCGAAGCAACTGCCTTGCCATGTTGCTTTCGCCAGTGAAAACAATCCAGGATGTTTGAGCGAACGAAAATACATGTAAACATTTCACTCCAAGTGTCTCCTCAAATTCATTCAACTTTGCAGAGCGGACAGCTTCTCCAAGATGTTACCCAGCTGTCAAAAATATCAGAGTGCCCACAGCCATACTTGCCAACCCTCCCGAATTTTCCAGGAGACTCCCGAAATTCAGCGCCTCTCCCGAAAACCTCCCGGGACAAATTTTCTCCCGAAAATCTCCCGAAATTCAGGCGGAGCTGGAGGCCACGCCCCCTCCAGCTCCATGCGGACCTGAGTGAGAAAAGCCTGTTTTCACGTCCGCTTTCCCACAATATAAACAGCGTGTCTTCCCAATAACGTTATAACTGAGGGCGAGTTCTTGGTTTCTTATGTGGGTTTATTGTTAGGCAGTTTCATTAACGTCCTCCCAGCGCGGTAACAACACACAACAACAGCAGTCACGTTTTCATCTACCGTACAGCAGTTTGTCCGCCGTAAACAGCAATGTTGTGACACTCTTAAACATGACAACACTGCCATCTACTGTACATGCATATGGTTATAAAAATCGTGACCGAGAATAGAACAAGGATGGACGATTCAACCCTTAACTCAACAATGAGTAGACGAGTGTTATGTGTGTGTATATGTGTAAATAAATGAACACTGAAATCAAAGTATTTATTTTATTTATATATATACATATATATATATATATTATATGAAATACTTGACTCTCAACCACGCTCCAAACCACGCCCCCGCCCCACCCCGACCACACCCCCCACCTCCCAAAATTGGAGGTCTCAAGGTTGGCAAGTATGCCCACAGCTCTGCCCATCTTTCAGTCATTTGTGGCAGCTTCGGGGTACCATGAATGGCTGCCAGTGTCTTCCAATTTGGGCAACGGGTAATCCAATCTGCCGATGTCCTGTTATCATGGTTCCCAACAGTCTTTCGACTGAAATAATCATTTGGCATAGGATCTTCTCAAAAGTCCACCGTGTTGAGCAACAATTTTCCTTCAGGACAGGCAGGTTCCCGCGAACCAGGGCTTCTCGTTTAACTTAAAGGCCTACTGAAACCCACTACTACCGACCACGCAGTCTGATAGTTTATATATCAATGATGAAATATTAACATTGCAACACATGCCAATATGGCCGGTTTAGTTTAATAAATTGCAATTTTTAAATTTCCCGCGAAGTATCCTGTTGAAAACGGCGCGGAATGATGACGCGTGCGCGTAACGTCACCGGTGGTAGCCGACATGTTCTTCCAGCACCGCTCACGGC
>NC_084625.1:13670822-13708322 GCF_033978795.1 Nerophis ophidion
AACAAAAAATACAACCAACACAACTAATGACAAGTTTCTGTTATTGAGTTGAATTCATGGTTTCTCTCTTCACTCCATGCAGAGAATCCACAGCGAGACCAATGTTGGTAGTTTATATTGCGACGTAATCGTCTGTGAGACTTCTGTTTCCCTTTTGCTGGGTACCCAGAGCGGGACTGACTTCATGAACCGGAACTTGCATCATAATTTTTGGTTCCTTCCGACCAAATAATGTAAATACGTATTGAATGTCTTATCGAACGCATTTTATATTGATATCGATGATGAGTCTATCGCCATATATATTGATATTTTACCCGTCCAGGCCTAATTTTTACATAACAAAATGTAAACACAATATTGGCATCATATAGAGTTTAACAGTATCGTAAAAAAAAGATTTGCGTCTGCCTCACAATACGAAGGTCCTGGGTTCAATCCTGGGCTCGGGTTCTTTCTGTGTGGAGTTTGCATGTTCTCCCTGTGACTGCGTCGGTTCCCTCTTGGTACTCTGGCTCCTTCCCACCTCCAAAGCCATGCACCTGGGGATAGGTTGATTGGAAACACTAAATTGGCCCTAGTGTGTGAATGTGAGTGTGAATGTTGTCTGTCTATCTGTGTTGGCCCTGTGATGAGGTGGTGACTTGTCCAGGGTGTACCCCCTGCCTTCCGCCCAATTGTAGCTGAGATAGGCTCCAGCACCCACCGCGACCCTGAAAGGGATAAGCGGTAGAAAATAGATGGATGGATGGGCATTCTCTTATCAAAACAAGTGAAGTTCTGCCTCAGCTGCCAACCCTGGCCCAGATATAGAGTTTTCTGTACATTAGCGCCTCGGTTTTCATCAGTAATCTCTTCCCAAAGGTCCAACAAAGACCAATCGTACGTCGTACTGCTCAAGAGCTAATTTCATTTTCAATGTAGTGGAATCAGAATATATAATGCAACTGCGAGGCTGTTGTTAGAAAATGTGGTTTGGATTCAAGCCCACTCCGATAAGAACAGTCTTGATGCCTCGACAACTAAAGTTTCCTGTTTTTCCGCAGGGCTCCGGTGTTTGGCGGCACCGTCAGGAGTACGATGTGTGTTCTGCTCACGCTACCTTGCAGTGGTCACCGAGTCACGAGCTACTCACCATAAATTTGCCCCGTCGTCCGGACGTGAGACCTCCCCTCGCCGCTCGGATACCATGTTCATCGGCCGGGTGGTCCTGGCGCTCTGCGCCATTTGGTCCGTCGCCGTCGCCCTGCCTCTCACGCCTGGGAATATTGGGAATTCGTTCGGGACGAAGGAGAGCGACGGCAGGATTCTGCACCGGTCCAAGCGGGGATGGATGTGGAATCAATTCTTTCTGCTGGAGGAATACACAGGGAACGACCATCAGTATGTCGGCAAGGTAACGTGTCCGGATAGATTGGGTGTAGAGTAATTACTGTAGGCCTGGGCTCCCTGCTTTGATTGGCTCTAAGAGGGATGGACTGACACAAAGCTGTCTGCTGCCAAAGGAGAGATGGGACGCCCTGGCAAGAGCTTTGCCTCCTCAAGTCAATTCAACATTGTCTTCCTCAGGCTGGCTATTAGTACGAGTCTCTTTGCACAGATTGATCCACTACGAGCATTGTGGTCCCACAGTAAGAACCGTTAATGAATCTAGTTGTTGCAAGAAAGCCGGATCATGTAGACGAAGATAATAGCACAAGACAAGCATAATCAACAATTGTAAAATAGTGTGTTGTGCAAAACCTAGCCTTGATGCTGGAATTTAGACTAGACCAGGGGTCGGCAACCCGCGGCTCCGGAGCCGCATGCAGCTCTTCGATCACTATGATGTGGCTTAGTTGCATACATGCCGACCTCCCCGATTTTTCCAAGAGGTTTCCGGATATCAGGGCCTCTCCCAGAAATCTCCCTAGACAAATATTCTCCGATTTTCCCCAGGACATCAACATAGAGGACGTGCCGTGATGGCAATAACCTTAACGTCCCCTGAAAAATGTTGCGTCTGCTTTTATACCATGCTATCTGCGTGCCGGCCGTCACATATAGTGTGTGGCCGCTGTTGTCACACGTCAGCGACTGCAAGGCATACTTGATCAACAGCCATACAGGTCAGACTGTATAAACAACTTTAACACACTGTGAACCCACATCAAACAAGAATGAAAACCCCATTTCGGGAGAAAATCCGCACTGTAACACAACATAAACACAACATGGCGTGGTGGGTAGCGCAGCCGTGCCTAAAAACCTGAGGGTTGCAGGTTTGCTTCCCACCTATTGACATCTGAATCGCTGCCGTTGTGTCCTTGGGCAGGACACTTCACCCTTGCCCCCGGTGCCGCTCACACTGGTGAATGAATGATGAATGAATGATTGGTGGTGGTCGGTGGGGCCGTAGGCGCAAAATGGCAGCCACGCTTCCGTCAGTCTACCCCAGGGCAGCTGTGGCTACAGATGTAGCTTACCACCACCGGGTGTGAATGAATGATGGGTTCCCACTTCTCTGTGAGCGCTTTGAGTATCTAACAATAGAAAAGCGCGATATAAATCTAATCCATTATTATTATTATTATAAACACAACAGAACCAATACCCAGAATCCCATGCATCCTAACTCTTATACACCCCCGCTCCAACAGCTATGAAAAATTCTAAACTAAGTTTTAACAAAAATTGTCACTCAATAACTTGAGGAAAGAATGAAAAATGACTGATAACTCACCACTTCGGCTGAATAAACTAAATAACAAAAATAAATCACTCTGCTGAGGAGGAAGAAAGGAAAACTCAAAATAGCAACGAAGGGATTCAGGATCAAGGAACATAAGCACGGGATGAGGCAAGGTAAGGAGAGGCATGGACATTGACATGGACGCTAGACAGCACGAATGAACGAAACAATCTGGCACAGAACAAAGGGAGGAGTGGGCTTATAAGACACATGAGGGTAATAGGGAACAGGTGGAAACAATCAGGGAACAGGGATGACGTCAGACTGATGACACAAAAGAAGGGCAAGTGACCTGAAACGAGAGGAGAGTTACTTTTCAAACTAAAACATGCAAATCATAAGACAGAAAAAACCAAAGTGGGACAGGTGAAACTATATTTCCATTTGCCCTTGACAGGGTAGCTAAGAAACATATTCATTATTAACTCCGATGATTTATTTTAGCACAACATAAGTATATTTAAATGTATTTTTTTATCAGTTATATATGAGTCCTTTCTTAAGCAGAATACTTTGTTAGTACTTATTTTTCTAATCAGCCTGACCGAAGCCTAAAGTTTTTGTATTAAAATAATAATAATAAAGTTAAAGTACCACTGATAGTCACACTCACACGCACACACACTAGGTGTGGTGTAATTACCCTCTGCATTTGACCCATCCCCTTGTTCCACCCTCTGGGAGGTGAGGGGAGCAGCGATGGCCGCGCTCAGGAATCATTTTGGTGATTTAACCCCCAATTCCAACACTTGATGCTGAGTGCCAAGCAGGGAGGTAATGGGTCCCATTTTTATAGTCTTTTGTATGACTCGGCCGGGGTTTGAACTCACAACCTACCGATCTCAGGGCGGACACTCTAACCACTAGGCCACCGAGTAGGTCGATGGCCTGATTGACAGCAGCTCACGTAGTATTGGATGGTTTTGAGGACTCCTAAGGTATGTTTGACATTTTGGTTGGACATGAGAACGTTTCTGAGGAAGTACGGCAGTGAAGTGAAGTGTTCTGCAGCTCCCAAAAAAAAAATTAAATAAATAAAAATCACTTGTGAACTATAGATTTTTCTTTTTCAAAATAACAGCTGCCGAGGCATTTTTGGCTGCAAGAGACTTGACTGATTTTTTTGTTTTCTTCGAGTTTGCTAGTAAGTGCACAGAGACCATCTCTGCAGCCCAGTTGGTCTTAAGAATCCAGAGTGGCTTTACGTGGAAACTTGAGCAGGTGAAAATGGATGAGCTATTGGTTACAATACAGCAATGAGATAATAGCATGCAAATATGCAGTGATGGGCAGTAACTGTCAGGTTTGCCACTGACAGTTTGTTTGTGTTTTTGTTTTTCCTCTGTGTGTGTAGTATTTCCTGTCTTTAGTTCCTGTCAGCGCTCTTATTGTGTCTGTTTCCTGTTTTTTATCCATGTGCGCGGTTTTCCCCTCAGCTGCGGCTGATTGGCACCTAGCCACACCTGGCGTCAATCAGCCCACTCCTAGTTTACCTGCTTTGTTCCTCCAGTCAGTGCTGGATTATTGTCGTTCTTGTCGTTGTTACCTGTCATGTATTATCGCTCCTGTCGTGTCGTACCGTTTCGTGTCCGTGCAGCGTATCGGTAAGCTATATTTGTTAGATGTTTGTAGCTCGCTGTTTTTTGTTCCCTTCTTTCCAGTTTGTTTTCTTATTATAAGTACGACTTCTGTTTTCCTGCTCGCTACCCGCTAGCGTCCACGCTAGGCCCCTTTTTGTTTTTGCTAGCTTCCATGCTAAGTTCCTTTTGTTTTCTAGCTCCCATGCTAGCTCTCTTAGTTGGTTATCCACCTCGTGCGCGCTTTTTGTTGTACCCCTTTTGTTTGTTCTTGTTTTAGTATTTATATTAAAGCCTGTTTTCTCACTCCATGCCTGCCTCCATCTCTGCATCTTGGGGTTTGTCACCAACTAACTTCGACAGTAACGAGCTAACTTCATTTTCCAGTTGCTTGGCGATAACTTGGCTACTGTTAGACCCATGTAAATAGCTCAGAGCTAGAAGCTAGAAAGAGAGAAAATGGATAACAAATCCAGGCCCAAAAAATATATTAATGGAGAAATTCCAAATCCATACATACAGAAAACAATCAAATCCAATCCACTTTATTTATTTAGCACATTTAAACAACAATGTTTCCAAAGTTCTGCACAACAATATTAAAAACAATATTCAATTCTTATCCTTGGCTCCACCAATGACTGAATAAAAACAAAACAAAAAAAAGATATAAAACCAATATAAAAATAAATATGTTTAAAACGATTTCAAAGGGAAAAAAACTATTAAAACAATATTTATGAATATATCTATTTTTTAAAACACAGAGGACAAAAGAGGGCCACACAACTCACATAATGTTAAAAGCCATAGAATAAAAGTGGGTCTTAAGACGAGACCAAAAACAGTCCACTGTGGGAGTAGTTCGAACATAGAGGGGCAAAACGTTCCAGAGCTTAGGGCCAACCACAGAAAAGGTCCTGTCTCCCCTGGTTTTAAGTCTGGTATTGGGCACCATGAGTGTACATTTGGATGAGGTACCAGTCCATGTAAAGCTTTAAAAGCAAACAATGAAGTTTTAAATTCAATTCTAAAATGAACTTCCCAACCCTCCCGGATTTTCCAGGAGACCCCCGAAATTCAGCGCCTCTCCTGAAAACCTCCCGGGACAGATTTTCTCCCGAAAATCTCCCGAAATTCAGGCGGAGCTGGAAGCCACGCCCCCTCCAGCTCCATGCGGACCGGAGCCTGTTTTCACGTCCGCTTTCCCACCGCATGTATGCCCAATGATGTTATAACTGTAGAATGATCGAGGGCGAGTTCTTGGTTTCTTATGTGGGTTTATTGTTAGGCAGTTTCATTAACGTCCTCCCAGCGCGGCAACAACACACAACAACAGCAGTCCGTTTTTGTCTACCGTAAAGCAGTTTGTCTCCCGTAAACATCATTGATTGATTGATTGAAACTTTTATTAGTATGTTGCACAGTTCAGTACATATTCCGTACGACTGACCACTAAATAGTAACACCCAAATATGTTTTTCAATTTGTTTAAGTCGGGGTCCACGGTAATCAATGTATGGTAATGTTTGACACTCTTAAACAGGACAATACTGCCATCTACTGTACATGCATATGGTTAGAAAAACAAGGATTGACAATTCAACCCTTAACTCAACAATGAGTAGATAGATGAGTGTTATGTGTGTGTATATGTGTAAATAAATGAACACTGAAATTCAAGTATTTCTTTTGTTTAAATATATATATATATACATATATATATTTGAAATACTTGACTTGGTGAATGTAAATATACTCCACCCCTCTTAACCCTGCTCCCAACTACGCCCGCCCCGCCCCCAACCATGCCGTCACCCCCTGAAATAGGAGGTCTCGAGGTTGGCAAGTATGACAGGGAGCCAGTGCAAAGTCTAAGAATTGGGGTTATATGCTCGCGTTTCCTGGCCCCTGTTAAAAGTCGTGCTGCCGCCTTCTGGGTTAACTTCAACCGGGAGAGAGCTTTTTACACCGTTCGTTTGATGAGTCACGATTGGTTGAGGTTAGGGCAAAACATTACGGATTGGCCAATCAGAGGCAAGATAAGGCGGGTCATTGAAACTAGTGAGCCAACTCATAACAGTCATGCACTTATGTCACATGACGACAAAGGAGCCCGAGACAGAGGGAGGCTTCAAGCTGACCAACTTATAAAAAATAAAAAAGATTATATTTTAAGGCCTGTCTTTGGCAAATGTATGCATTTAGAGAAAACAATGCTCCAAAACCTTAGATTTTAGTTGTTTACTCTGTAAACATAAATCATAACTGCTCTCTTAATCAAAGACATCCAACACAAATTTAGGAACACAAATTAAGGTGAGTTGAGTTCATGAAAAGTTTTACTGCACATAACCATTACCAACTGTTCCCAAACAACACAATTCTTTTTTTTTTTCCTGTCAATCTACAGATAGATTCTTTTATACATATATATGGGATGGTTTCCTGCTGTCCCCACTTTGGACGGGACTCTCGCTACTATATTGGATCCACTTTGGACTTTATTCTCACGGTTACGTTAGATCCACTATGGATTTGACTTTCACAATATCATGTTAGATCCGCTCGACATCCATTGCTTTCGGTCCCACTGGGGTGAGTTTTTCCTTGCCCTTATGTGGGCCCTACCGAGGATGTCGTTGTGGTTTGTGCAGCCCTTTGAGGCACACGTGATTTAGGGCTATATAAATAAACATTGATATATATATATATATATATATATATATATATATATATATATATATATATATATATATATATATATACACACACATAACTATATATAACTATGTATATATATATATATATATATATATATATATATATATATATATATATATATATATATATATATATATATATATATATATATATTTGTCTCGATTGGATTATCCAGAGAATAGTGCTCGATGCCTACCCCCAAACTAAACGACTCTGAAATCAATAAGGAATGTAACTGTCGCAAGAAACCGGACTGCCCTCTCAACGGAGGGTGCTTACAAACATCAGTCGTTTACCAAGCAAAGGTAACACGCAAGGACATTAGGAAATCCGACATCTACGTAGGATTAACCAAAGGAGCGTTTAAAACCAGATGGAATAGTCACAAGGCCTCCTTTAGAAACCAGACTTTGCGGAATTCCACAGAACTCAGCAAGCACATTTGGAACCTCAAAGACAATAATGTTGAATATTCAATAACATGGCACATTCTTGCATCCAGCACACCTTACAACAGTGGTAATAAAAGATGCAACCTATGCTTAAAAGAGAAACTGTTTATTTTATATCATCCAGACCTGTCATCCCTCAACAAGCGCAGTGAAATCTTTTCAACATGCCACCACAGACGGAAACACCTCCTAGGTAACACATGAGCCATTCACCACACCCTACGCCTGCCTGTACCCACCCACTCTGTGCCCTATATAAACCATTGTATGTGAATGCTTCCATTAAAATCTCCTGATGATTGAGGTAACCCCTCATGAAACAGTTCTGTAGAGATGAAGTAGTCTTGTGATTTTTCCCACACCTACATACATATATATATATATATATATATATATATATATATATATATATATATATATATGTGTGTGTGTATATATATATATATATATATATATATATATTTGAAATAAGGACAGACACAGAAATATCTGAAACAGTTATCCAATGTATGCATTATAGTGTTTGTAGCCAAAGTTAATTTACAACACTTGTCCCCAACAAAAAAAACAACAACCCAGAACCAACATCATTAAAATAAGAAAAGAAAAAGAAAAAGGCAAAGATGAGTCGATAAAAATGATAATAGTAATAACACAGACAAAGTCCAGACCAGATAAAAACTAATTAGTAAAAAATAAACATGGTACCACGATTGTTGCTCAACTAGCCAGAAGTGTTAGTTTTTTTGAAAGTGACAAATGCAGGTATGCTTTTCAAAGTGTCAGGCAGAGAATTCCATAGTTGTGGTCTTTTTATTGAAAAGGCAGTCCGGGTAAAAGATGTTCTGCGGAATGGAAAGCAACGGTTGCCTTTTGATATTGCTCGGGTGGTCGATCTGGTAGCACTTTGCAGTCTTGTAATTGCCTTGCAGAGCAATTGGGGACCAGAGTTATTCCAAGCACTTAAAAACAGTTTGACTGTGTGTAACAAAATAAATTGGCAAAACTTAAAATATTGCATTTGGTTAAAATTTGGTATTGATTATATCCTATACTCTTCTTGTCTAGGACTTTCAAGGCGCGGTTATAAAGACACTCAATGGTCTTGATTAAGGACGTCCGATAATATTGGACCGCCGATATGGTCGGTTGATAAATGCTTTAAAATGTAATATCGGAAATTATCGGTATCGGTTTGAAAAAGTAAAATGTATGACTTTTTTAAACGCCGCTGTGTACACGGACGTAGGGAGAGGTTCAGAGCAACAATAAACCTTAAAGGCACTGCCTTTGCGTACTGGCCCAATCACATAAAATCTACCGCTTTTCACACACACAAGTAAATGCAAAGCATACTTGGTTAACAGCCATACAGGTCACACTGAGGGTGGCCGTATAAACAACTTTAACACTGTTATAAATATGCGCCACACTGTGAACCCACACCAAACAAGAATGACAAACACATTTCGGGAGACTAACCGCACCGTAACACAACATAAACACAACAGAACAAATTCCTAGAACCCCTAGCAGCACTAACTCTTCCGGGACCCCCCGCTACCTCCTACCAAGCAGTGTTGGCGCTAGGAATTTTCAAAATGGGGTCCCACAGGAAATTTTTGGGGTCCCACTTTTTTGTAAGCGTTTTGAAAAAAAAAAAAAGATAAATGTATAAATTATGTTATATCTCGCATCCTATATTGTGTTTCGGAAAAAGGTTGTCATATACGTTACTTAATTCATTAGGAAAAAGTAAAAAAAGAAAAGTCTACATAAACTTCCGATCTATCCATTTCAAAATGTTTTATTTTTATGTTGTTTTTTGGTTTTCCACCCTTTTTCTGTCAAACAAAACTATTTTTTTCATGGCAAACACACAAAATATGCAAAATCTTCCACCAAAAATATTTTTTAAAGTGGAATATGTGACGCTTGCTCGGCATAGTGATGCCGGATTTGTTCTTTCCTGGATGCGATCGGGCAAGAACACAGTGAATAGTAAGAAATAGAGATGTATTTAACTAAAAACAGGCTAAGAACAAAAACACTGGTGCTAGGCAGAAAAGGCAAACAAATACAACTAGCATGAGAGCTAGGGATAAATAAGGCGTAGCGCAAAAGCTACAGAGTATAAACATAAAACAGTAATCGTCACTTGTTGCATGTAAGCAAATTAGGATCAGAGAGTGAATGAACAGAAAGGGCTGGCTTAAATAAGGATGGTGATTAGCAAAACAGGTGTACGTCTGGAAACCAAGGCAGGTAAAAAAAACAATACGTTACCATGGAAACAGATTAAAGCAGGACCTAAGGACGTCAAACAACTGAATGAGATACAAAAATGGAACAAAACTAGAACATGGAATGATCCGGGCAGCGGATCATAACAGAATATTTGATATGTGGTAATCAGAACCTCGGAAAGATCAATAATTCATAATAACATTGATTTTGATTCAATATTATCATTTGAGCAATGACAGTTTGAAAGAAAAAAAACAGCTTTGTTTAATTAGTCAGTATAGCAAGTTTTTTCTAAATTACATTTCCGCTTTAAGCTTATTTATTTAACTTTTGTTACGGTTTTTTTATTTTTTTTATAATATTTTTAAAATGGGCCATGTGCCTTTAAAACATTAGCTGTGGGCCGCAAATGACCTCCGGAGCACACTTTTGACACCCCTGCTATAGATAACAAAAAAATTAAATCTGATAAATATATCGCTAAAAAGCAGAGCCTGACAACGCATGCGCGTTTATCACAACTCTCTCGCTCTCTCTGCCTCTGCCCCTCCCTCACGAATGTGCTGCATGCGTCCACCTTCACAATTTGTTTTGTTTTTAAATCCTTCTTAACCCTGGACGTACATTGAAAATACACGCAGCCCTAACTCAAATTGTCGGACATTGAGGCATTTAAGAAACTCCACCCGGACAGCCCTGCAAAAGAGGACATGTCTTCTAGTCTAGTGTAGCGTGGTACAAATCTCCGGGTGTAACCTCCCATGCAGCGTAGCTAAATTTAATCGAGAGTAACTTGCAGCTTAGCTTTCCCATCACTGCAAATGTGCCCCTCTCGTGGCTTTGAGCGCTTCTTCTCTTAAATGCAAAACTAATTTAAGTTTTTTTCCCGATCGTTCTGACTTTCAGTTCAGTTTCCGGTCAGTTGTACAACTTTTTTTTTTTTTGAGGCTCAAGACAGATTGGTTTTTGTAGTTTTGGTCCAAAATGGCTCTTTCAACATTTTGGGTTGCCGACCCCTGCATTAGGCAAATCAAACTATAATTATGTTATAATAAAACATAAAACAAGTGTATAAAACAACAACTATAAATCGCTTATAAAAAATTATTCGAGTGAAAAAACTACCGTCATTTCGTTATAAAAAAAACAAAAAACTAGAGATGTCCGATAATGGCTTTTTTGCCGATATTGTCCAACTCTTAGGTGCCGATTCCGATATCAACCCATACCGATATATACAATCGTGAAATTAACACATTATTATGCCTGATTTTGTTGTGATGCCGCGCTGGATGCATTAAACAATGTAACAAGATTTTCCAAAATAAATCAACTCAAGTTATGGAAAAAATGCCATATTTATCAGCATTTCTATCCGTGGGCCCACATGTATAATATCAATGTTACTGTAACTGCGACTATTTTGTATTTAACCCCTTCTTAACCCAAGATGTACATTGAAAATACACGCAACCCTAACTCAAAATGCCGGACATTTGAGGCATTTAAGAAACCCCGCCCGGACAGCCCAGCAAAAGAGGAAATGTCCGGGGAAAAGAGGACGTATGGTCAGTCTAGTGTAGCTTGTAGTACAGCGTGCTACAAATCTCCGGGGATAGCCCCCCATGTAGCGTAGCCACATTTTATCGAGAGTAACATGTAGCTTAGCTTTCCCATCACTGCAAATGTGCCCCTCTCGTGGCTTTGAGCGCTTCTTCTCTAAAATGCAAAACAAATAAAAAAAATGTTTCCCCTGAAACTTGCAAGAAAGGTGGCGACTATCATTTTACTTATTTGCCCCAGGCTTCGCTACACATCCTAAAACAATATCGGTCAGTCAACAACAAAGCTGTATGTTTAGTTATGTTAGCTACGCCGGTGTTGCTAACCTTTGTGTCGTCCCCTTCCACTCTGGTACTTAAAATATGGCATTTATTATGCTAGTGGTTTTTAACCTTGTTGGAGGTACCGAACCCCGCCAGTTTCATATGCGCATTCACCGAACCCTTCTTAAGTGAAAAAAAAAAGTTGTTTTTTCTTAATGCAATCTTGATTTATAAATATTGACTATGAAATGATGTTATTATATTAAAGACATACTAATAAAGGTATATTTTACAAACAGAAAGTTACAGGAATGTGCACATGATCCCATGTTTACATCTCATTGTGCAACATGTGAATGTTTTAGTGGAAACTAAATGCGATATCGGAAATGGGTACAAATTATTTCCAAAGCAGGACCCCCACACAGACATGCAATACTAGTACACAGCTAATGAAAAACAAAATGTTATATTTGGAAAATATCCCATGGAAATGACTGCTGTCATTTCATTATAATAATAAAACATTTAACTTTGTATTTAGTCAGGTTTGGGATAGGTGTGCTGCTGGTGTGGCCGCAATGTGCGTATCTGACGTTGTTCATATGTCCGCCAATGAATGCTTAAGTAGGTTTTGCGTTTGCTCACGCATATGGAAAATTAGAGGGAACATTGTTTGCAAAGGTCACCGCCTCTGTCTATGGTGCTGAGGACAAGCACCATCGGATGGGGGCTGGGCATGTGCTGACGGCGAGACACAGCTGACAGTGAGCGGCCAAGAGCAGGGAGGAGAGTGTAAGGACTGGTTGGCATAGTAATGCCGGGTTTGTCCCTCCGTGGATGCGTCGACAAGAACACAGCAATGGTAAGTTTAAATGATTTATTAAACTTAACAAAAGCAGGCTATGAACAAAAATACTGGAGCTAACAGACAAAATGAACCAAGGGCGCTCGCATAAAAGCTAGGAATAGAAAACAGAAAAACTAAGACTGGCACGAAGGCACACAAAAAGGAAAAACAATTCATCAGCATGAGAGCCGAAATAAAACAAAAGCTTAGCGTGAAAAGCTAGTGAGAATATACCTGCGTAAAGTCAAAGGCAAATTTATGGACCCAGATTGAAAAAAGAAAAGAGGAAAGCTTCTATAGGGAGAAATCAAGGAGAACCAGGTCTGTGTAGAAAACGAGGAGCAGGTGAAATCAATGTGTAACCATGGGAACGGACTAAACAGGAAGTAAGTGGGTCAGAAGAGAATGAAACCAAGATGGAAAAATAAACAAATGACGATCTGAGACACGGATCGCAACAGAGAGAGGATACGGACGTGACTGAAAAGTCACCTTCTGCGGGAGAAAGTGAAGTGAAGTGAATTATATTTATATAGCGCTTTTCTCAAGTGACTCAAAGCGCTTTACATAGTGACACCCAATAGCTAAGTTACATTTAAACCAGTGTGGGTGGCACTGGGAGCAGGTGGGTAAAGTGTCTTGCCCAAGGACACAACGGCAGTAACTAGGATGGCGGAAGCGGGAATCGAACCTTCAACCCTCAAGTTGCTGGCACGGCCACTCTACCAACCGAGCTATGCCGAAAGACTTGTTGTTAAAATCTGCACGCTTGGCTCCTGTGAAGTGTATGTCAGTGGGACCATAAATTGCGGATAGGGAGACGTTTTTATTTACACGATGACTCGGGTGTGTCCCGAACCCCTGAGGCCGACTCGCCGAACCCTTAGGGTTCAATCGAACCCGGGTTAAGAACCACTGTATTTTGCAGACAAAAAAAAAAATAAATAAAAATGATGGGCTATGGGACGTTCCAGATCCTTCCGGATCAGAGAGGTTCCTGTCAGCTGAGCTCGGGGGCGTGCACGTTAAAGACAGGTGTGATGAAAAAAGAAACGCTACACTTATCAACTCCGGCGAGGCAAAGGCGGCGACTGTCGACAGCCAATTTTCTCGGAGGAGGCTGCCTTTCATCACGCACCTCACATCTTCGGCGGTAAACAAGTGTGCGGCTTCGAGCCGCGGGGGGGGGGGGGGGGCTCTGACAACTTTTGGCGAAGGAAGCGCATCACAAACGCAACGGCGGCGCTGAAGAAGAAAGCGTATCAATCAGGGCGGGCCGACGAAACGCTGCCTTGTTGTGTTATGTGATGCGGCGGCAAAGTAAATGCCAAGAGCGAGGCGGGTTATCAGTTGATGGCGCCTTGATGTTCCCTCTGCAGCCGCGTGACAGCCAGCGAACCGGCTTCATTTCTCCTGTCCAATATCCTTCATTACTCAGCTGTCAGGAAGAACACGAGGCTGTAATGAATTGCTGAGGAAATGTAGCGGGTGGGTGCGGAAGGGGAGGTCCACGCATGGTTTGGAAGTTGATGTGGAATAATTGAAAAAAAACTCTTAACGATCGCTATCAAACTATGCTTGCTTCCAAGAGCGAAAACTAACATTTGGTTAAAAAAAATAAAAAAAATACCAACATCCATCCATCCATTTTCTACCGCTTATTCCCTTTCGGGGTCGCTGGCGCCTATCTCAGCTACAATCGGGCGGAAGGCAGGGTACACCCTGGACAAGTCGCCATCTCATCGCAGGGCCAACACAGATAGACAGACAACATTCACACTCACATTCACACACTAGGGCCAATTTAGTGTTGCCAATCAACCTATCCCCAGGTGCATGTCTTTGGAAGTGGGAGGAAGCTGGAGTACCCGGAGGGAACCCACGCATTCACGGGGAGAACATGCAAACTCCACACAGAAAGATCCTAAGCCTGGATTTGAACCCAGGACTGCAGGAACTTCGTATTGTGAGGCAGACGCACTAACCCCTCTGCCACCGTGAAGCCACATATGATTAATTGTGATCACACTAGGCAGGGGGTCGCATACTTAAAGACGATCCTTTAGTGACAAATAGCTTTAAAATGATTTCTCAAAGTAACAAACAAATAATAACAGGCTTTGCAAAGCGAGACCAAACCAGAACGACACATCTGTTCGTTCTAGCTTGTTCTAACTCTTTTAGAATATGTAATGTCACTTATACATTCTCAGAAGTCCCACCCTCCATGCTCATTAACATACAGTACCCCAGTGGAATGAATGCCCAAGGTCCTGTGAAGGGGAGAGGGTGTTGTTTACCCAGAAAGGGGGGGTCACTCAGGAAAGGGGACCAATTTAGCTCTGTTGGGGGTCAGGAAGAGATAACACACATGCCCAGGTCAACTATAGTCCACATGTCACATCAAAGACACGGGAGATAGAGCTTGATCTAAGTGTCACATTCCTAAGCCTAATAAAACAACTTTTGGCGACCCGTTCAAAGAACATCATCAATTAAAACGAGTACTTTTGCTCTCGCCCGGAAAAGGGTGGAATGCCATCCCCGGGTTGGGGAGGAGGCCCTGCCCCAAGTGGAGGAGTTCAAATACCTAGGAGTCTTGTTCACGAGTGAGGGAAGAGTGGATCGTGAGATCGACAGGCGGATCGGTGCAGCGTCTTCAGTAACGCGGACGTTGTACCGATCCGTTGTGGTGAAGAAGGAGCTGAGCCGGAAGGCAAAGCTCTCAATTTACCGGTCGATCTACGTTCCCATCCTCACCTATGGTCATGAGCTTTGGGTCATGACCGAAAGGATAAGATCACGGGTACAAGCGGCCGAAATGAGTTTCCTCCGCCGTGTGGCGGGGCTCTTCTTTAGAGATAGGGTGAGAAGCTCTGCCATCCGGGAGGAACTCAAAGTAAAGCCGCTGCTCCTTCACATCGAGAGGAGCCAGATGAGGTGGTTCGGGCATCTGGTCAGGATGCCACCCGAACGCCTCCCTAGGGAGGTGTTTAAGGCACGTCCAACCGGTAGGAGGCCACGGGGAAGACCCAGGACACGTTGGGAAGACTATGTCTCCCAGCTGGCCTGGGAACGCCTCGGGATCCCCCGGGAAGAGCTAGACGAAGTGGCTGGGGAGAGGGAAGTCTGGGTTTCCCTGCTTAGGCTGTTGCCCCCGCGACCCGACCTCAGATAAGCGGAAGATGATGGATGGAAGTAATTTTGCTATCACACTTGCCAACCTTGAGACCTCCTATTTTGGGAGGAGGGAGTTGGGGGGGCGTGGTCGGGGTTGGGGCGACGGATTTGACGACAGGTTGTAGAGGACGTTTAAGGCAGTGCCTTAAAGACACGCCCCCAATAATGTTGTCCGGGGGGGAAATCGGGAGAAATTCGGGAGAATGGTTGCCCCGGGAGATTTTCGGGATGGGCACTGAAATTCGGGAGTCTCTCGGGAAAATTGGGAGGGTTGGCAAGCATGGGTATCACATGTAGTGCAAAATGTATATCACATAGTGGAGGGGATCTTTTCCTCGATTCAATAAACACGTTAAAAACTATCTGATACTGTTACTGTAAATCAAATGTTATAGTTCGGAAAATACGGTAATCACAACACCTCGCAACAGAGGGGGGAGTTGCTGGCTTTTGAACTTTGCGTCAATAACAGTCTGGATTGATTGATTCCCCTTTTTGTCCGGTTGACACGATGTCAAATATTTCCCCAAAAAACTTTGAAATGTGGACTCGTCAGACCACAGAACACTTTTCCACTTTGCATCAGTCCATCATAGATAATCTCGGGCCCAGAGAAGCCGGCGGCGTTTCAGATGGCTTTCGCTTTGCACAGTAGAGCTTTAACGCGCACATACAGATGTAGTGACAAACTGTATTTACTGACAGTGGTTTTCTGAAGTGTTCCTGAGCCCATGTGGTGATATCCTTTGGAGATTGATGTCGGTTTTTGATACAGTGCTGAGGGATCTTAGGTCACGGTCATTCAATGTTGGTTTCCGGCCATGCCGCTTACGTGGAGTGATTTCTCCAGATTCTTTGAACCTTTTGATGATATTATGGACCGTAGATGTTGAAATCCCTAAATTTCTAGCAATTATACTTTGAGAAACGTTTTTCTTAAACTGTTTGACTATTTGCTCACGCAGTTGTGGACGAAGGGGTGTACCTCGCCCCATCTTTTCTTGTGAAAGACTGAGCATTTTTTTGGGAAGCTGTTTTTGTACCCAATCATGGCACCCACCTGTTCCCAATAAGCCTGCACACCTGTGGGACATTTCAAATAAGTGTTTGATGAGCATTCCTCAACTTTATCAGTATTTATTGCCACATTTCCCAACTTCTTTGTCACGTGTTGCTGGCATCACATTCTAAAGTTAATGATTATTTGCAAAAAAAATAAATGTTTATCAGTTTGAACATCAAATATGTTGTATTTCTAGCATATTCAACTGAATATGGGTTGAAAAGGATTTGAAAGTCATTGTATTCCATTTATATTTACATCTAACACAATTTCCCAACTCATACGGAAACAGGGTTTGTATACAAAGCTAGGTGAGATTCCCACCAAGACTGCTGGGCAACTTCCCAGTTCAAAGAGGATAACACAGCAAAGAAGCAAAACACACATTATGACAGCAGCTACTTAAAACATGGTTCCATCACTTCCAGGCAAGGAAATGTGTCAAACCATTGCAAAAAAGTATGTCATGACATCATCTTGGATTTAAGTTCCAAACAATGTTCCACAACTGAATACGTTTTTGCCATACCCGTGCATACAGTACTGAACGTCTTGGGCGAGTGTGTTCCCTGGGGGGTGGTCACAATCCGGTGGTTGTTGGGTTTCTGTGGCCTAGGATGACTGGGGAAGAACAGTCCTGCATACTGATGGATGGCAAAATAACTCGTTTGTGGGCGCTAACACAATCTTTGGCTATTGTTGGCCTCTTTTTGAACGTGGTGGTCCTCAAAGTCCCTTTCTTTTGGAGAGGCAAATGAATGGCCCTTCTAAGGGATAGAGATCAACCCATAAGGTTTTTTCAGGGCCGATACAGATTATTACAGTAGTCAAGGATGTTGAAAACCGATTAGGGCTGGGCGATATGGCCTTGTATTAATATCTTGATATTTTTAGGCCATGTCATGATACAGGATATGTATCTCGATATTTTGCCTTAGCCTTGAATGAACGCTTGATACATATAACCACAGCAGTCTGATGATTCTATGTGTCTACATTAAAACATTCTTGCTCATACTGCATTAATATATGCTTATTTTAAACTTTCATGCAAAGAAAAAAATCACAAATAAGTAAATTTAGCAAAACTGTATTCAATAATCAGTTATTAAGCAGTGAAACAAACATTCATGTCATTTCCAAAACAGAAAGAGCAAGATTGTCAGAGACATTTTTTTAAAACAAGCTATGAGTGCACTTTTGTGCATGATGTCACTGCCACACCTATGGGATCATGTTTTTTTTTGGTCATGTTCGGTTTTGTTTTTTGGACACTCGGTTCCTGTTTTGCACTTTCTGGTTTGTTTTGTTACCATGACTACTCATTAGTTTTCACCTGTCACGCACCTGTCTCACGGTTTGGCACTCGCTCACCTGTTTTCACTGATTGTCACTGCTATTTAAGCAATTTTGTTTCTATTCTTCGTCCTGGCAACATCACCTCTTTCACGCCCTCGATCACCTGCTACGCACCTTGCTATCCATGCTATTGATCCATGCCCCTTGTTTCGGTCAACGTAAGTAGTTCTGTTATTCATGCCACTGTGCAAGTGTTTTTGTTTCATGTTGATAGTTTGTAGCCTTTATGCTAGTCTTTTGTTTCAAAGCCCAGTTTTTTTGCACCGCCATTGTACGCGCTTTTAGTTTGTTCCTGTTTTTAGTTTTAGTGTTAAAATAAAGATGTCTTTACCTTCATGCCATTGCCGTTTCCACTACAATCGCTTCGCACCTCGGGAAAAAAACCCACGTCCAAGTCCAAGCCTGACAGTCACTAAGATGACATACATTTAAGTGCACTTTTTGTACAAAATGCCACTACAATAATTCAAAACAAATAAAGTGCACTTTTGTGCATGATGTCACTGTCACGCCTATGGCATCATGTCTTCTTTTGGTCATGTTCGGTTTTGTTTTTTGGACACTCAGTTCCTGTTTTGCACTTTCTGGTTTGTTTTGTTACCGTGACAACTCATAAGTTTTCACCTGTCACGCACCTGTCTCACGTTTTGGCACTCGCTCACCTGTTTTCACTGATCATGTCACTGCTATTTAAGCCATTCTGTTTCTGTTCTTCTTCCTGGCAATATCACCTCCTTCACGCCCTCGATCATTTGCTACGCACCTTGCTATCCATGCAATTGTGAAGTGAAGTGAATTGTATTTACATAGCACTTTTTCTCTAGTGACTCAAAGCGCTTTACATACTGAAACCCGATATCTAAGTTACATTCAAACCAGTGTGAGTAGCACTGGGAGCAGGTGGGTAAAGTGTCTTGCCCTAGGACACAACGGCAGTGACTAGGATGGCGGATGCGGAAATCGAACCTGCAACCCTCAAGTTGCTGGCACGGCCGCTCTACCAACCGAGCTAAACCGCCCCTATTGATCCATGCCCCTTGTTTCGGTCAACGTAAGTAGTTTTGTTATTCATGCCACTGTGCAAGTGTTTTTGTTTCATGTTGATAATTTGTAGCCTTTATGCTAGTCTTTTGTTTCAAAGCCCAGTTTTTTGTACCGCCATTGTGCGCGCTTTTAGTTTGTTCCTGTTTTTAGTTTTAGTGTTAAAATAAAGATGTCTTTACCTTCATGCCATTGCCGTTTCCACTCCAATCGCTTCGCACCTAGGGAAAAAAACCCACGTGCAAGTCCAAGCCTGACAGTCACTAAGATGACATAAATTTAAGTGCACTTTTTGTACAAAATGCCACTACAATAATTCAAAACAAATAAATTGCACTTTTGTGCATGATGTCACTGTCACGCCGATGGGATCATCTCTTCTTTTGGTCATGTTCAGTTTTGTTTTTTGTACACTCAGTTCTTGTTTTGCACTTTCTGGTTTGTTTTGTTACCGTGACAACTCATAAGTTTTCAACTGTAACGCACCTGTCTCATGTTTTGGCACTCGCTCACCTGTTTTCACTGATCATGTCACTGCTATTTAAGCCATTCTGTTTCTGTTCTTCTTCCTGGCAATATCACCCCCTTCACGCCCTCGATCACTTGCTACGCACCTTGCTATCCATGCAATTGTGAAGTGAAATGAATTATATTTATATAGCGCTTTTTCTCAAGTGACTCAAAGTGCTTTACATAGTGAAACCCAATATCTAATTTACATTTAAACCAGTGTGGGTGGCACTGGGAGCAGGTGGGTAAAATGTCTTGCCCTAGGACACAACGGCAGTGACTAGGATGGCGGATGCGGAAATCGAACCTGCAACCCTCAAGTTGCTGGCACGGCCGCTCTACCAACCGAGCTAAACCGCCCCTATTGATCCATGCCCCTTGTTTCGGTCACCGTAAGTAGTTTTGTTATTCATGCCACTGTGCAAGTGTTTTTGTTTCATGTTGATAGTTTGTAGCCTTTATGCTATTCTTTTGTTTCAAAGCCCAGTTTTTGTACCGCCATTGTATGCGCTTTTAGTTGGTTCCTGTTTTTAGTTTTAGTGTTAAAATAAAGATGTCTTTACCTTCATGCCATTGCCGTTTCCACTCCAATCGCTTCGCACCTCGGGAAAACAACCCACGTCCAAGTCCAAGCCTGACAGTCACTAAGATGACATATGAAAACCACACTACATTTAAATGCACTTTTTGTACAGAACGCCACTACAATAGTTAAAAACAAATAAAGTGCACTTTTGTGCATGATGTCACACAAGATATTTCAATAACTGTCAAATAAAAATGAGTTGCATAATAGGAAAAAATAAATAGTGTATGTCCTTCGCTATGTGGTAGGTTACTGCGGACGTTATATCCGTCTGTTGTTGACTATATTTTTCATACTGTGTTGATTTTGAAAATAGTTGCTTCGGCATTTTGTTGGTGTGGCACCTAACGGAGATGTTGACATGCGGAATTTCAAGCGCTCTTCATTCTCTCGCAGGTGAATTTTCAAATGATGCTACATTAGCAGTGCTGCTACTTTTTGTAGCAACGCTTTTGCCCCACATATGTTATACATCTTCCCGCTTGAAGCCAAACCACCGCCGGATGATGGGCCCCCTGTGGTTTTTCTTGGGAATTAATTCTTCATTCATTTGTTACCAGATTCGTACCTTCTCTCTCTCTTGTAATACCACTCGCAACGCACCGTTAGCATCGCGGCTAATGTTGCACACGTGATGCATGTAAGAAGGTGCGCTTGTTTTAAGTCTCTGTGAGGAGAGACCAGAAAGAGTGGGAGATGCTTGTAGTGTAATGCCCGCAGCTAAAAGCAACTGTGTGAGAACGTATACTCGAATATCACAATATAGTCATTTTCTATATCGCACAGACACAAACCCGCGGTATATTGACTATACCGTATTTCCTTGAATTGCCGAAGGGCATGTAGTATGCGCCTGCCTTGAATTACTCGCTTCCCAAAATAATTAGCGCATGCTTAATATTACCGCCTGGTCAAACTTGTGACATCACGAGTGACACTTCCCCTGTCATCATTTTCAAAATGGAGGAGGCTGATTTCAATACCGGTAATTTGAAATTGCATGAAGGGAAGAAGATTAAGAGCTGTTCAGTAGGATTAAAGGTCCAAGCTTACATCACACTCAAATTTTGTACTGCATGCCTTTGGTAAGTGCCGGAGTGAGAAGAGGTTTTAAAATAATTAGCACATGCTTATTTTTACTGCATGCCTTTGGTAAGCACAGGAGTGAGAAGAGGTTTTAGACTAATTAGTGCCCCGGCGGCAATTCAAGGAAATACGTATTCTATATATCGCCCAGCCCTATAGCCGATACTCATTTGCAGTAAAAGTTATTTAAACATGAATAGTATGGCAGTAAAAAGCTGAACAAAGTTTTAAGTTGTTTTTTTTAACATATTTTTTTTGAAAACCACACACCAGTAGTTACATAATGTTATATGTGGCGCTAATCTCGTGGTTAATTTAGCAGCAAACATCATCAGGGGATTTCACAAACACTTGTATTACGTGAGTCTAATTTGCATTTCAAAATATGCGAAATCTCTTGGGAAAATTGGGAAAAATATGGCATTTTTCTACATCACAATAACTGGCCATCTACTCAATTAAAGAGCAGTTTAAAGATCCAATACATTGTAAGGTTTCCCTGTGAAGAACTCTGAAATATCGCAAGCATTTAAATAAAAACAATTCTGGGCTCCTTCATGTAGTTTATTGTCGAGACATTTTTCAAACTGGCAGACATTTCTTCCTGAATTTTACAGAAAGTATGAGAATGTGTGAGCTGCTGCCTGCTCCTTTTTGCTTGTATATATAAAAAATAAAATAAAAATAAAAATAAAAACTGAAGTTGGGACGTTGTGTAAATCGTATATAAAAACAGAATGCAATGATTTGCAAATCCTTTTCAACCTATATTCAGTTGAATAGACTGCAAATAAAATATACTTAACGTTCGAACGGGTAAAATTGGTTATTTTTTTTTTTGCAAATATTAGTTCATTTGGAATTTGATGCTTGCAACATGTTTCAAAAAATCTGGCACAAGATGCAAAAAAGGCTGAGAAAGTTGAGGAATGCTCATCAAACACTTATTTGGAACATTCCACAGGTGAACGGGCTAATTGGGAACAGGTGAGTGCCATGATTGGGTATAAAAGCTGCTTCCATGAAATGTTCAGTCATTCACAAAAAAGGATGGTCACCACTTTGTGAGCAAATGCGTGAGTACATTCTCGACCAGTTTTTTCAACGAGCTGTGGCAAGGAATTTAGGGATTTCACCATTTGCGGTCTGTAATATCATCAAAAAGTTTAGAGAATCTGGAGAAATCACTGCACGTAGGCAGCAAGGCCGAAAACCAGCATTGAAGGCCCGTGACTTTCGATGCCTCAGGCGGTACTGCATCAAAAACCGAGATCAGTGTGAAAAGGATATCACCACATGGGCTGAGGAACATTTCCGAAAAAAACTGTCAGTAACAACAGTTTGTCGCTACATCTGCAAATGCAAGTTAAAACTCTACTATGCAAAGCAAAAGCTATTTATCAACAACACCCAAAGACGCCACCGGCTTCGCTAGGCCCCAGCTCATCTAAGATCGATTGATGCAAAGTTGAAAAATGTTTCGTGGTCTGATGAGTCCACATTTCAAATTGGTTTTGGAAACTGTGGACGTTTTGTCGTCCGGACCAAAGAAGAAAAGAACCATCCGGACCGTTAGATGCGCAAAGTTGAAAAGCCAGCATCTGTAATGGTATGTGGGTGTATTTGTGCCCAAGGCATGGGTAACTTAAACTCTGAAGGCACCATTAATGCTGAAAGGTACATACAGGTTTTGGAGCAACATATGTTGCCATTCAAATGCCGTCTTTTTCATGGACGCCCCTGCTTATTTCAGCAAGAAAATGCCAACCCACATTCTGCACGTGTTACAACAGCGTGGCTTCGTAGTAAAACAGTGCGGGTACTAGACTGGCCTGCATGTAGTCCAGACCTGTCTCTCATTGAAAAAGTGTGGCGTATTATGAAGCCTAAAATAAGACAACGGAGACTGTTGAACAACTTAAGCTGTACATCAAGCAAGAATGGAAAACAAATCCACCTGAAAAGCTTAAAAAATTGGTCTCCTCAGTTCCCAAACGTTTACTGTGTGTTGTTAAAAGGAAAGGCCATATAACACAGTGGTAAAAAATGCCCCTGTGCCAATTTTTTTTGCAACGTGTTGCTGCCGTTAAATTCTAAGTTAATGATTATTTGCAAAACAAGATTAAGTTTGAATGTTAAATATCTTGGATTTGTAGTCTAGGAGGAGTTCAAGTACCTAGGAGTCTTGTTCACGAGTGGGGGAAGAGTGGATCGTGAGATCGACAGGCGGATCGGTGCGGCGTCTTCAGTAATGCGGACGTTGTACCGATCCGTTGTGGTGAAGAAGGAGCTGAGCCGGAAGGCAAAGCTCTCAATTTACCGGTCAATCTACGTTCCCAACCTCACCTATGGTCATGAGCTTTGGGTCATGACCGAAAGGATAAGATCACGGGTACAAGCGGCCGAAATGAGTTTCCTCCGCCGGGTGGCGGGGCTCTCCTTTAGAGATAGGGTGAGAAGCTCTGCCATCCGGGAGGAACTCAAAGTAAAGCCGCTGCTCCTTCACATCGAGAGGAGCCAGATGAGGTGGTTCGGGCATCTGGTCAGGATGCCACCCGAACGCCTCCCGAGGGAGGTGTTTAGGGCACGTCCAACCGGTAGGAAGCCACAGGGAAGACCCAGGACACGTTGGGATGACTATGTCTCCCGGCTGGCCTGGGAACGCCTCGGGATCCCACGGGAAGAGCTAGACGAAGTGGCTGGGGAGAGGGAAATCTGGGTTTCCCTGCTTAGGCTGCTGCCCCCACGACCCGACCTCGGATAAGCGGAAGAAGATGGATGGATGGATCGGAAGTCTATTCAATTGAATATAAGTTGAAAAGGATTATAAATCATTGCATTTTGTTTTTATTTACGGTTTACACAAGGTGCCACCTTCAGTTTTGGGTTTTGTAATAATATCCTATTCGTCAAGATATTTACAAAAAGTTTGGGTTCTTGACAAAAATACGTCGTCAATTTTTGTTGCGTTATTTGATTGATTTGCCGAGCATGCGACTCTGTTCGCTCCCTTATAGTGCAAGCGACTCCATTGTTGCAGTGAAACAATGTGAAACTTCTCGTGTAATCAAGTGATAAGGGAAGCAGTAAAAAGGCAAACCATACAAAGTTTATTCTGTCCTTCCAGAGAAGCTGAAGCAAATAAGTCCTGCTTTGGTAAACAAATACAACAGTAACATCATCCCTGGCATGTATGTCACACAACCGGTCTTTCGCTTTCCTGGTCTCAGCTGATATTTGACCCCCATGTCCTTATTTAGCTGCCTGTACAATATTCTTTAATATTTGGCTTTAATATTTGGACCTTCAGAACCAGCATGTCCTTATCCGTTTTATGTCAACAAGATGAAATTAAGTCTGAAAACCTCCGACCGGTTGACAAAGTGTATAATACGATCCACCTTGAAGTCATCCATCCATCCATTTTCTACTGCTTGAGAGTATTTTGATTTGAAAAGTGAAACGAAAACATTATGTTGGGTTTGTGCATCAATTCCTGTCCAACACGAGCTGATTTAAGATGAATTAAATGGATTTGTTGCAGCGCCTGGCAAAACTCGAAGCTTTGTGTATATTTAGCGCTGGAATGCGTAAAGGGAACGGAATGTCGGTGACTTCCAGCAATGGACACAATGATTTGAACAAAAGTGCAAAGAGTCCGCCGGCGCCCGTGTTCCGGTCTGCAACCCTTTCACATTTAGTGGAAATTCGGGGTAACAAAATGCAACCGGTAAGATGTGAAGTGAATTATATTTATATAGCGCTTTTTCTCTTTACAAAGTGAAACCCAATATCTAAGTTACATTCAAACCAGTGTGGGTGGCACTGGGGAGCAGGCGGGTAAAGTGTCTTGCCCGAGGACACATCGGCAGTGTGAGACTTGTGCGGCATAGCGATGCCGGATTTGTTCCTCCGTGGATGCGTCGGGCAAAAACACAGCGTAAGGTAAGATCTAAGTATTTATTAAAGTAGTAAAACAGGCTAAGAACAAAAACACTGGAGCTAAGCAGAAAGGCAAACAAATGGCGCTAGCATGGAAGCTAGGAATACAAACAGAAAAACTAAACTTGGCACGAAGGCACAAAAAGGGAAAACAAAACCAATAGCATGAGAGCTAGGAAGAAACAAAGGCGTAGCGTGTAAGCTAGCGAGAATATACATGTAAAGCAGTTGTCACTTGTTGCAAATTAGGATCCGAGGCAAAACAACGAAAAGGGGCAGGCTTATGTAAGGCAGTAATCAAAATAGAAACAGGTGTGCGTCTAAAGCAAGGGTGAACTAATAAGCTACCATGGTGACGAAGCAAATAGGAAATAAGGAGGTCAAACTACAAAATGTGATACAAAAAAGAATCAAAACTACAAAATGGAACGATCCGAGCAGCTGATCGCAACAGGCAGTGACTAGGATGGCGGAAGCGGAGATCGAACTTGAAACCCTCAAGTTGCTGGCACGGCCTCTCTACCAACTGAGCTATACTGTCGGGCGTTGCGGTGTGAGCGCTGTAGGGACTCTTCATCCATCCATCCATCCATCCATCCATTCATTTTTTACCGCTTATTCCCATGCAGGTTTATTAAATTACTATCTACATCACTAATTATTTGACATACTAAATACTGGTATCATATCGCAGCAGGCACAAGACATTGATACAACGTTGATTATACATACAAAATAGTTGTATTTGTAAATTGAAACAATTTTTTTTGTCCAATGTTGGATCCACGTTGTTGGTTGGAAAATGACCAAATTTCAGTGGTCAAATCAACGTCACAACCTAACATTGAATAAACGTCAAAAAGCATGTTGTTTCAACGTTGTATTTGTGTTGTAAATTCTTGGTTGGTTGAAAAATTATCTACATTCTATGGTCAAAACAATGTCACAACCTGACATTTAATAACATCAACAAGTATGGTGTTTCAACATTGTATTTGTGATGTGAAATATTGGTTGGGAAACGACCAAAACTCACCGGTTACATCAACGTCAGAACATTGATTAAATGTCGTCAAAAAGCATGTGGTTTCAACGTTGTATTTGTATTGTAAAGTCTTGGTTGGTTGAAAGATTATCAACATTTTATGGTCAAATGAACGTCACAACCTGACATTGAATAAACGTCAACAAGTATGTTGTTTCAATGTTGTATTTGTGTTGTAAAGTCTTGCTTAGTTGGAAAATGACCAAAATTCAATGGTCAAATCAACGTCACAACCTGATATTAAATAAATGTCAAAAAGTATGTTGTTTCAACGTTGTATTTGTGTTGTAAAATATTGTTTGGGAAATGACCAAAACTTACCGGTTAAATCAACGTCAGAACATTGATTAAATGTCATCAAAAAGCATATTGTTTCAATGTTGTATTTTTTCCGTAAAGTCTCGGTTGGAAAATGACCAATATTCCATGGTCAAATCAACGTCAAAACCTAAAATTTAATAAATGTCAAAAAGCATTTTGTTTCAACAATGTATTTGTGTTGCAAAGTCTTAGTTGGTTGAAAAATTATCAACATTCTATGGTCAAATCAACGTCACAACCTGACATTGAATAAACGTCAAAAAGCATGTTTTTTTAACGTTGTATTTGTGTTGTAAAGTCTTGGTTGGTTGGAAAATGACCAAAATTCATTGGTCAAATCAACAATCTGACACTGAATAAATGTCAACAAGCATGTTGTTTCAACGTTGTATTTGTGTTGCACAGTCTTGGTTGGTTGGAAAATGACCAACATTCAATGGTCAAATCAACGTCACAACCTGACGTTGAACAAACGTCAACAAGCATCTTGTTTCACGTTGTATTTGTGTTTTAAAGTGTTGATTGGTTGGAAAATGACCAAAATTCAATGGTCAAATTAACGTCACAACCTGACATTGAATAAACGTCAAAAAGTATGTTGTTTCAACGTTGTATTTGTGTTGTAAAATATTGGTTGGGAAATGACCAAAACTCACCGGTTACATCAACGTCAGAACATTGATTAAACGTCGTCAAAAAGCATGTAGTTTCAACGTTGTATTTGTGTTGTAAAGTCTTGGTTGGTTGAAAAATTATTAACATTCTATGGTCAAATCAACTTCACATCCTGATATTGAATAAACGTCAACAAGTATGTTGTTTCAACGTTGTATTTGTGTTGTAAAATATTGGTTGGGAAATGACCAAAATTCAATGGTCAAATCAACGTCACAACCTAATATTAAATAAACGTCAAAAAGTATGTTGTTTCAACGTTGTATTTGTGTTGTAAAATATTGGTTGGGAAATGGCCAAAACTTACCGGTTAAATCAACGTCAGAACATTGATTAAATGTCATCAAAAAGCAGATTGTTTCAATGTTGTATTTTTTCCGTAAAGTCTCGGTTGGAAAAAGACCAATATTCCATGGTCAAATCAACGTTAAAACCTAAAATTGAATAAATGTCAAAAAGCATTTTGTTTCAACGATGTATTTGTGTTGCAAAGTCTTAGTTGGTTGAAAAATTATCAACATTCTATGGTCAAATCAACGTCACAACCTGACATTGAATAAACGTCAAAAAGCATGTTTTTTCAACGTTGTATTTGTGTTGTAAAGTCTTGCTTGGTTGGAAAATGACCAACATTCAATGGTCAAATCAACATCACAACCTGACATTGAATAAATGTCAACACGTATGTTGTTTCAATGTTGTATTTGTGTTGTAAAGTCTTGCTTGGTTGGAAAATGACCAACATTCAATGGTCAAATCAACATCACAAGCTGACATTGAATAAATGTCAACAAGCATGTTGTTTCAACGTTGTATTTGTGTTGCAAAGTTTTAGTTGGTTGAAAAATTATCAACATTCTATGGTCAAATCAACGTCACAACCTGACATTGAATAAACGTCAAAAAGCATGTTTTTTCAACGTTGTATTTGTGTTGTAAAGTCTTGGTTGGTTGGAAAATGACCAAAATTCATTGGTCAAATCAGCAATCTGACACTGAATAAATGTTGTCAAAAAGTATGTTGTTTCAACGTTGTATTTGTGTTGTAAAGTCTTGGTTGGTTGGAAAATGACCCAAATTCTTTGGTCAAATCAACAATCTGACACTGAATAAATGTTGTCAAAAATGATGTTAATACAACATTGTATTTTTGATGTAAAATATTGGTTGGGAAACGACCAAATTTTAATGGTCAAATCAACGTCACAACCTGACATTGAATAAATGTCAACACGTATGTTGTTTCAATGTTGTATTTGTGTTGTAAAGTCTTGGTTGGTTGGAAAATGACCAACATTCAATGGTCAAATCAACATCACAACCTGACATTGAATAAATGTCAACAAGCATGTTGTTTCAACGTTGTATGTGTGTTGTAAAGTCTTGATTGGTTGGAAAATGACCAAAATTCAACGGTCAAATCAACGTCACAACCTGACGTTGAACAAATGTCAACAAGCATCTTGTTTCAACATTGTATTTGTGTTGCACAGTCTTGGTTGGTTGGAAAATGACCAAAATTCAATGGTCAAATCAATGTCACAACCAAACATTGAATAAACATCAAAAAGTATGTTGTTTCAACGTTGTATATGTGTTTTAAAGTCTTGGTTAGTTGGAAAATTACCCAAATTCAACGGTCAAATCAACGTCACAACCTGACGTTGAACAAACGTCAACAAGCATCTTGTTTCAACGTTGTAGTTGTGTTGCACAGTCTTGGTTGGTTGACAAATTAACAAAATTCAATGGTCAAATCAATGTCACAACCTAAAATTGAATAAACATCAAAAACTATGTTGTTTCAACGTTGTATTCGTGTTTTAAAGTCTTGGTTAGTTGGAAAATTACCAAATTCAACGGTCAAATCAACTTCAGAAAGCATGTTGTTTCAATGTTACGTTCAAGTTGCTCAACGTCAGGACCTAATTCAACAAAAGTTCTCAAGGTTTCTTTAATGTCTTGTGCCTGCTGGGATGTGTATATATTGGAGTCGGGAAAAAAAAAAAGGTAAATATCGATATACAGAAATATCAAAGCCGATAATCGGTTGTTTTCTCGTAAGGGTTGTTGGGTCTGTAGGTGAAAAGCATTCAACAAAGCAGAGTCCACTCGGCCCGGTTTAACTTTTGCATGTTGCCTTCTTCAAGCGCGGTGGAACAGGGGTTAGTGCATGTGCCTCACAATACGAAGGTCGTGAGTATTCATGAGTTCAATCCCGAGCTCGGGATCTTTCTGTGTGGAGTTTGCATGTTCTGCGTGGGTTCTCTCCGGGTACAATTGTCCCTAGTGTGTGAATGTTGTCTGTCTATCTGTGTTGGCCCTGCAATGAGGTGGCGACTTGTCCAGGGTGTATGCCACCTTCCGCCCGAATGCAGCTGAAATAGGCTCCTGCACCCCCCGTGACCCCAATAGGACAAGCGGTAGAAAATGGATGAATGTTGCCTTCTTCACTTGTTGATTTCTGTAGTCCGTCGGAGGTCTGATAGAACGAAGCGTTCCCGGCTGCTGCCTTTAACAGAGCGACAGGTGATTAGATAAGCACGCCCAGGTGGGCCTTCTACGCACCTGTCGCCGATCTCGAATTCGTTCCTGGCACACCCTACTTTGCTGCAGGACTGCAGGCCACGCCCCCCCTCCACATCGTTATTTATACTTTCTGAATAAATTATGTGACAATGTTCGTCAGTCTACTAATTTTCAATCCATCAGGATAAAAATAATACAATACAAATTACAGGATGTTATTTACGTAGTTTGCTGATTTACCTCGACTTTGCTGATTTACCTCTTACATATGTAGCATAATCTAGAGTAGAAAGATACAAATAATTGCTATTGCGACATCTAGTGGACACATCTAGAACAGAAGTTTTTTCTTTAAAAAATTTTGGCCCATTTTCATACTACGCAAACTCGCTTTGCGAAGTATAAAACATGTTCGCGGGTCGTAGGTTTGACCCCCCTGGTTTAAAGGCATTGGCCGCCACACAGTTTTGTGAAATCTTAAGCTTTTTGCAACCACTGCGAGGACTGTATTTTCCAGACTATAGCGCGCATCCACAAAATTTTAGAAGAAAAACACGTTTTCCATATACTAACCACACCGTTGTAAAATGAGTTATTAACTCGGAAATATTTTTTAAATGTTTATTTATACGCCTTAATTCTTTCCAAACGGTGTCTGTAACATGGCAGTAAACGGCTGATAAAACAAAACAGAAGTCATGGTCATGGACCCACTCACTGCGGAAGCTAGCTCACCAATCAGCTAAACGTTTCAATAACTCCACGGTGACATTATGATAAATTTACAAAACTAAAAGAATGTAATTGTAAGTTGATAATACTAACACAGACACTCATAAAATTGTTAGCACATTGGCTATTGCTAAGGACGCTAGCTTTATTGCATTACATACAAATATGATATGCATAGAAACACTCCTACAGATGGGACGGTTTAGTAAGTAAGACTAGTTATAGTTATATTGTAAAACTTAAAAATGTTGCTTGAAGTATGGACGGCGAAAAGACGGAACGGCAATCGTACTTTTGGTTGAAAGCTCTGGATTAGCATTACGGGACGGCGGGGCGAAGTTGGGAGAGTGGCCGTGCCAGCAATCTGAGGGTTACTGGTTCAATCCCCGCCTTCTACCATCCTGGTCACGTCCGTTGTGTCCTTGGGCAAGAAACTTCACCCTTGCTCCTGATGGGTCCTGGTTAGCGCCTTGCATGGCAGCTCCCGCCATCAGTGTGTGAATGGGTGAATGTGGAAATACTGTCAAAGCGCTTTGGGCTCCTTAAAAAGGGTTAGAAAAGCGCTATACAAGTACTACCATTTACCATTTACCCTTTTTCGCGTCCAATCAAACCCCGTGCGCTCCCTCAAAAGGTTTATTAATTGATTGCGACAATCAAATCCCTCACGCCGATGGAGGGGAGAGCGGGGAAAAAAAAACCAAAATCATAGCAGTGCACTTTTTTTCTTTTTTTTTTTTTTTTTGCAAGCTCGCCGGCGAGAGAAAAAGAGCGTCGGCGCCTGATGATCCGAGGGCAAGCCCGTCATTTGAAGTGACTTTCACAGGGGTCCGCTAATAAGCGCGCAGCTGCGGAGGCCCCACTTCTAAAGCGAGTCGGGGGCTGCGAGCGCGGAACACTTGCAATGCTGAGCAATACATCCGCCGCCGCAAAGGGCGAGGAGGGAGCAAAATCCCATTAAAAAAGGCGCCGGCACCTTCCATTGTGCCAGGCCTCATAAAACCCTTCCCCTTCATAAGAATTATTACTATTTCATTTTAGCTGTGTTCATATTTTCTTGGCCTAGCCTTGAGACGCAGCAGGCAGGGGGGTGGGGGGGGGGGAGGCCCCTGACTCTCCGTTTGAAAGAAATATAAAGAAAGCAGCCCCACAGCCACACTTGCATGAAATACATTACGCCGCAGTGTTTTAATAGTAAAAAAAACGGCGCCACGGAGTAATTATTCCGTCTCCGTTCTGTTTCGCTATCTCCTCCGTGCAGCGGCGTGGAGTAGGGAGGGCTCGGCGAGAATTGCCAATGATTTCCTCGCTTTCCGCAGACAATTCCTCAGTGTTTGTGCGAGGCAATTTCGCTCATCAAGGCGCTCCTCTGTGCTGGTTGTTGCGAGGCCTTTTTTTTTTTTGTGTGTGTGTGTGTGTGTGTGCGGGCCACAGCCACCGAATCTCCGCAGATACGCCCGGCTGACGTTTGATTTTCCCTCAAAGCCGCGCAGAGACTCCTGCGAGCGAACGCTTGCGAGCAAACACTTTGTTGAAGGGGTTGTGCAGGCGGGCTGTGCCAGGTTTGTCGAGTCCAGACGGTGAGAACCGCTAATTTGGCGTTAACACAATTACTTTTTGTATTGTTTACGCCTACATGGTCTCTTTTTTTTTTTAAAGCCGCCAGACACTAAATAATTTGTGCAGATGTTGAAGATTAAGGCCTGCCCTCGCCCACACTCAACAAAAATATGGCACAACTTTGCATAAATGGTGAGCAACAAAGTGTGGTCTCGCTTTAAGGGGAACTGCACTTTTTATTTTTTATTTGCCTATCATTCCCAATCCCTATGTGAGGCAAGCATACATAGGTTTTAATTATTTTTTTTGCATTATAACATGTAAATAAACCTTAGCAAAAGTCAGCTAACAATGGAGATAATGGGATTCTTGACGTAATCGCGTCTAATACGCCCATAAAGCCCTTTAGAATAACAACCAAAAAAACGATCTCTTGACCTGAATATGAGCTAACTATTAGCAATATTGTTATTTTTATGCACAGTATATATATATATATAATTTTTTTATATATATATATTTTTTTATATATATATTTATATATATATTCACATATATACATACATATACACACATCCATCCATCCATCCATCATCTTCCGCTTATCCGAGGTTGGGTCGCGGGGGCAGCAGCCTAAGCAGGGAAGCCCAGACTTCCCTATCTCCAGCCACTTCGTCTAGCTCTTCCCGGGGGATCCCGAGGCGTTCCCAGGCCAGCCGGGAGACATAGTCTTCCCAACGTGTCCTGGGTCTTCCCCGTGGCCTCCTACCAGCTGGACGTGCCCTAAACACATCCCTAGGGAGGCGTTCGGGTGGCATCCTGACCAGATGCCCGAACCACCTCATCCGGCTCCTCTCGATGTGGAGGAGCAGCGGCTTTACTTTGAGCTCCTCCCGGATGACAGAGCTTCTCACCCTATCTCTAAGGGAGAGCCCCGCCACCCGGCGGAGGAAACTCATTTCGGCCGCTTGTACCCGTGATCTTATCCTTTCGGTCATGACCCAAAGCTCATGACCATAGGTGAGGATGGGAACGTAGATCGACCGGTAAATTGAGAGCTTTGCCTTCCGGCTCAGCTCCTTCTTCCCCACAACGGATCGATACAACGTCTGCATTACTGAAGACGTCGCACCGATCCGCCTGTCGATCTCACGATCCACTCTTCCCCCACTCGTGAACAAGACTCCTAGGTACTTGAACTCCTCCACTTGGGGCAGGGTCTCCTCCCCAACCCGGAGATGGCACTCCATCCTTTTCCGGGCGAGAACCATGGACTCGGACTTGGAGGTGCTGATTCTCATTCCGGTCGCTTCACACTCGGCTGCGAACCGATCCAGTGAGAGCTGAAGATCCCGGCCAGATGAAGCCATCAGGACTACATCATCTGCAAAAAGCAGAGACCTAATCCCGTGGCCACCAAACCGGAACCCCTCAACGCCTTGACTGCGCCTAGAAATTCTGTCCACACACACATATATATACAAATACATATCTCGCTACTATAATGGATCCACTTTGGAGTGGATTCTCAGGGTTATGTTAGATCCACTATGGATTGGACTTTCACGAATATCATGTGAGACCGGCTTGACATCCATTGCTTTCAGCCCACTTACGCGGTCCTCTCCAAGGTTTCTCATAGTCATCATTGTCACTGTCACCGACGTCCCACTGGGGTGAGTTTTTCCTTGCCCTTATGTGGGCTCTACCGAGGATGTCGTTGTGGTTTGTGCAGCCCTTTGAGACACTTGTGATTTAGAGATATATGAATAAACATTGAACGATTGATACATATACAAATATATATATATATATATATATATATATACAAATATATATATATATATATATATATATATATATATACACACATACATATATATACATATATTTATATCTTTACACGTATATATATATATACATCTATATATATACATGTATATATGCATACATATACATATATATCCACATACATATGTACATATATACACACACTATATATATATATATATATATATATATATATATATATATATATATATATATATATATATATATATATATATATATATATATATATATCCATGCATCCATCCATTTCCTACCGCTTATTCCCTTTTGGGGTCGCGGGGGGCGTTGGCGCTTATCTCAGCTACAATCGGGCGGAAGGCGGGGTACACCCTGGACAAGTCGCCACCTCATCGCAGGGACAACACAGATAGACAGACAACATTCAAACTCACATTCACACACTAGGGCCAATTTAGTGTTGCCAATCAACCTATCCCCAGGTGCATGTCTTTGGAAGTGGGAGGAAGCCGGAGTGCCCGAAGGGAACCCACGCATTCACGGGGAGAACATGCAAACTCCACTAACCCCTCTGCCACCGTGAAGCCCATATATATATATATATATATATATATATATATATATATATGTATATACACAAACATATATACATATGCAGTGGGGGATGTGCCAGGGGATCATTTTGGTGATTTAACCCCCAATATATATATATATATATATATATATATATATATATATATATATATATATATATATATATATATATATATATATATATATATATATATATATATATATATATATATATATATATATATATATATATATATATATATATATCCATTTGCTACCGCTTGTTCCCTTTGAGGTCATGGGGGGTGCTTGAGCCTATCTCAGCTGCATTCGGGCTACAAATATGTCTGATTAGCACATAAGTCAATAACATCAACAAAACTCACCTTTGTCATTTCGTTGACTTTATTGTTGGAAATGCATCTGCAGGTTATCTATACATCTCTGTGCCATGTCTGCCCTAGCATCGCCGGTAAAATGTGCAGACACTACGGCACATTCAATGGGGGTCTGGCGGCAGATTTCTTTGACTTAATCGTTGGAAATGCATCTGCTTTGAGTGTCGCAGGATATCCACACAATCTTGCCATCTTTGTAGTAGCATAGCTTTCGTCGGTAAAGTGTGCGGAACAAACGGCTGACCATTTCATTGGCTTTCCCCAAACCCTCGTATTTTGGACAAATTTCGTCCAATTTCTTGCCACTTTCGCATCTTTGGGCCAGTGGTGCAACTTGAATCCCTCCCTGTTAGTGTTGTTACACCCTCCGACAACACACCGACAAGGCATGATGTGTCCAAGGTTCCAGAAAACTAGTGGAATAAATGGAAAATAACAGAATAGAATAGAATGGACTTTATTGTCATTATATCTGCATATAACGAGATTAAAGACTTCAACTTCAGGTGTGGTAGTGTTAACACATATGGGGTGAAATAAATGACATAAGAGGTAAAAAGGAAAAACTAACAATTGAAATAAACAGACTACTATCCAATAAAAATAATAAGTAATCCTGTACAATATACAAAACACTATAGAAGTACAGAATACAAAATCTGTACAATATACAGAGCAAGATAGGTGTGCCGAAATAATAAATAACAATCAGTGTCGGACGTATTGCACTCGAAGGGTAGTATTGCACAGTAGGGTATTATTAGGGCATGATATTGTATAGGGGTGAATTATTATTATTTTAAGTTAGAGTTCAACATGGTGACAGCTTTGGGAAAGAAGCTGTCTCTGAGCCAGTTTGTTCCGGCTCTGATGCACCTGTAGCGCCTGCCCAAGTCGAACAGGTGGAAGTCAGGGTGTGTGCTGTCCTTGGTAATGTTTTTTGCTCTGTTCAATCAATCAATCAATGTTTATTTATATAGCCCCAAATCACAAATGTCTCAAAGGACTGCACAAATCATTACGACTACAACATCCTCGGAAGAACCCACAACGTTGAGGCAACGGGAGTTGTGTAAGGGCAGGGGACAGCCGATGATTTTTTGTGCAGACTTTATGACCCTCTGAATCGCCTGTTTGTCTGCTTCAGTGCAGCTGGCGTACCACACTGTTATGCAGTACGTCAGCAGGCTCTCGACAGCCGAGCGATAGAAGGTCAACAGAGCTGAGACCCGGTGTTTGTAATGTGTTTGAGAAATTTCCGGCTTTATTACCTAAGTGACGTCACGCTCTGACGTCATCTCTCCGAGAGCGATAAATAGAAAAGCGTTTGATTCGCCAAAATTCACCTATTTAGAGTTCGGAAATCGGTTAAAAAAATATATGGTCTTTTTTCTGCAACATCCAGGTATATATTGACGCTTACATAGGTCTGGTGATAATGTTCCCCTTTAAAAAACCTGCCGCCCTCTTGCCTACACGCACAAGACTCGTCAGGATTTTTAGCCCTTTCAACCTTCAATTGGACTGGACCGGTCTATGGAGACCTTTCCGGACGTTTGACAAGCCTCCCTTGATTTTTCTTCTCCACCTCCCCGAAGAGTCGAGACACGCTAAAACGGCCCGCTAGTTCCTGTCACATGTTTCACCGATCCACATCACATCAGTCCGAGATTTGTCTTCCAAATTGGGCGCTTGAAGAACGACTTACAAGCCGACCCCCAGGCTGATGCGGCTAAAATTAGTCACCTCTGACCCATCCATCACCTCGGAGGAACGTGTGACAAGACGCTTGATTCAAGCTCATTACGCTGGCGGATCTGTCAAGAAAAGGTATTTTTAGAGCAAAGCTCGCCCGTGACAAGTAGCTGTACGCCGCTAACTTATTAATATTAATGTCTGCACGCTGTGAGGGAGCTAATTTTTTTTTTTTTTCCTGCGGTGAGAGGAGCCATGTCAACAGCGCTAAAAAAGTTGGTTTGGACCCAGGAAACAAGATTCTGTCACTACGCCGTGAAAAATGGCTTTGAAAAATATCGTCTTGAAATCCGACACCCGGCTGGAACTTCCGCTCGGAAGGATGTCGGGTTTTACGAGGCCTTGGGGACGTGGAGGCGGAGCTTATGAGTGATAGCTTTACGACGACGGGAATTTGTTTGCATCTGAATGGGATTCACAATAAAACCGCGTGCACTTTGTTAGGACCTGTTGCAGGATTGTGTCAGCTGGAAGCGTTTACGATTATTTTCCTTACAGGAAGTTAACCCCGAGCGGTAGAAAAATGGATGGATAGACCGCACGGTGAGAATGTTACGCCATACTTGCCAACCTTGAGAAATCCGATTTCGGGAGGTGGGGGGTGGGGAGCGTGGTCGGGGGTTGGGCGAGGGGCATGGTTGGGGTTGTGGTTAAGAAGGGAGGAGTATATTCACAGCTATTCATCCATCCATTTTCTACCGCTTATTCCCTTTGGGGTCGCGGGAGGCGCTGGTGCCTATCTCAGCTACAATCGGGCGGAAGGCGGGGTATGATGTATGTTGTAATATGTACATCAATCAATCAATCAATGTTTACTTATATAGCCCTAAATCACTAGTGTCTCAAAGGTCTGCATAAAAACAACACAAACCACTACGACATCCTCAGTAGGCCCAAATAAGGGCAAGGAAAACTCACACCCAGTGGGA
>NC_084625.1:13713322-13848322 GCF_033978795.1 Nerophis ophidion
GTTTGTGGGTCTGATGGACCCCTTGCGTTTTGTGGCTTTCAATGCCTCACAATCAATCCATTGTATGTTAAAATACTGAACAGATGTTTACCTTATCCCAATAAATATCTGTTCAGTATTTTAACATAAAAGTGTTTGATTGTGAGGCATTAAAAGCCACAAAATCCAACGGGTCCATCAGACCCAAAAACGCTGGCTGAGTAACAACAATATGAACATTACATGTTAAACAACTTCAAACCCATCCATCATTGTTTTATGTATCGTATTTTCCGGACTATAAGGTGCACTTAAAATCCTTTTTTTTCTTCTCAAAACTGGACAGTGCGCCTTATAACACAGTGCGCCTAATGTAAGAAATATGTTTAGTTGAGCTTACCCACCTCGAAGCAATTTTATTTGGTAAATTATGTAATGATACGTGCGACCAGTGGACGGCAGTCAAACATAAAAGTATTATTATGGTGTGTGTATAAGGTAAGATATATTATCTGGCGTTTTGTTTCGCAATATTATGCAAAAGCAACTTTTCTTACCTTCTGGTACCTGCTGTTCCGTATTTGGGATCTCCATAAATCCTGAAAAATTGCGCGCCTCCGTCTTTGTATTCCGTGGGACACCGAAAGATAAATATGTTTAAAAAGTATTTCCGTGAGAGCCGTATAATGCTTTTAACACTGAATACAACTGTCAGGTTCAAATATGGATGACATCAATTAAACAGACAAGAAGCAAGGAATTAAACAGAGACATGATTCAATTTAGCTCAATGAGGAGAAACACGTAGACCTTGTACAGTGTGGTCTCATGCTCTGACAAGAGAATTCTACGCCTCCTCTTTTATTTGGACTTTCCCTTATTACAACAACTAAATGTGTGCATCTCTTATTCTTTATAATAACATGTTATTAAATAACTATGCATTGTTATTCTTAAGGTAACCAATAATGAATAAAATACTTTTTACCATTAATGAGACTTCTTGAACAAATGCGATAAAAAACGGATATATGGATTAAAATGCATGAGAATGTTTTATATTTCGAACGTTATTTTTAGCGGAATTATTAACTACTTATCGTGTTGAGCAAAGTCAGCTAAGATTTATCTGAGAGCCAGATGTGGTCATCAAAAGAGCCAAATCTGGCTCTAGAGCCACAGGTTCCCTATCCCTGCCGTAGTGGATAAGTTTCTGTTATGGGACATTCATCATCTGGGGTTTCAATTTCTAATATAAAGTAGTGTAAAGTTCTTACTCATGTCTGTCAGTAAACTCGCCATGAAAGCACTAAAACATACCGGTATAGTGAGTTTACATTATTCACCCAAGGAACTTTCGTTATTACAGTTAAGGCCGGACGGTTTTTCATGGGACACGGTGTTCCTCAGTTTTCGCTCTTACAATAACAATTTTGCTACAGTTTGGATATTATTCAGGCTACAAAATGTAAATGAAGTATTGTTGACCATTTTTGAATCCATTATTAAAGTGTAGAATTGATTGCTCCTATTAGCTGCATTGCTAGCTACTAAAAATAAGCCATTTTTTTACGTGTAAGATTGCAAAAAAATCCCCCCTAAAAAGTGCAGTTCCCTTCAAAAATGTATCTGAAATAAGTTGCAATTTATAATCGGAAAAATAAACCAACACCGTAGTGGATAAGTTTCTTCTTTCTCTCTATCTTCTTGTTATGGGACATTCATCATCTGGGGTTTCATTTTGTAATATAAAGTCGTGTAGAGTTCTTACTTATGTCTGTCAGTAAACTCGCCATGAAAGCACTAAAACATACCGGTGTAGTGAGTTTACATTATTCACCCAAGGAACTTTAGTTATTACAGTTCCGGCCGGACGGTTTTTACAATAAAAATGGTGCTACAGTTTGGATATTATTCAGGCTACAAAACGTAAATGAAGTACTGTTGACCATTTTTGAATCCATTATTAAAGTGTACAATTGATTGCTCCTATTAGCCACTAAAAATAAGCAATTTTTTTACATGTAATATTGCAAAAAAATCCCCCCAAAAAGTGCAGTTCCCTTTAAAAATGTATCTGAAATAAGTTGCAATTTATAATCGGAAAAATAAACCGACACCGTAGTGGATAGGTTTCTTCTTTCTCTCTATCTTCTTGTTATGGGACATTCATCATCTGGGGTTTCAATTTCTAATATAAAGTAGTGTAAAGTTCTTACTTATGTCTGTCAGTAAACTCGCCATAAAAGCACTAAAACATACCGGTGTGATGAGTTTACATTATTCACCCAAGGAACTTTAGTTATTACAGTTCCGGCTGGACGGTTTTTACAATAAAAATGGTGCTGCAGTTTGGATATTATTCAGGCTACAAAACGTAAATGAAGTACTGTTGACCATTTTTGAATCCATTATTAAAGTGTACAATTGATTGCTCCTATTAGCCACTAAAAATAAGCCATTTTTTTTACATGTAAGATTGCAAAAAAATCCCCCAAAAAGTGCAGTTCCCTTTAAAAATGTATCTGAAATAAGTTGCAATTTATAGTCGGAAAAATAAACCGACACCATAGTGGATACGTTTCTTCTTTCTCTCTATCTTCTTGTTATGGGACATTCATCATCTGGGGTTTCAATTTCTAATATAAAGTAGTGTAAAGTTCTTACTTATGTCCGTCAGTAAACTCGCCATGAAAACACTAAAACATACCGGTGTAGTGAGTTTACATTATTCACCCAAGGAACTTAAGTTATTACAGTTCCGGCCGGACGGAAGGTTTTTCACGGGACACAGTGTTCCTCAGTGTTTGCTCTTACAATATAAATGGTGCTACAGTTTGGTTATTATTCAGGCTACAAAACGTAAATGAAGTACTGTTGACCATTTTTGAATCCATTATTAAAGTGTAGAATTGATTGCTCCTATTAGCCACTAAAAATAAGCCATTTTTTTACATGTAATATTGCAAAAAAATCCCAGCCCAAAAGTGCAGTTCCCTTTAAAACATGTATCTGAAATAAGTTGCAATTTTTTAATCGGGAAAAAAAAAATCACGTTTTGATGGTTTCTCATCGTCTTGATCACTCACAATCTCTTCATCTGCTCCCCAGCTGCGCTCCAACATGGACAAAGACGACGGTACGGTCAAGTACATCCTGACGGGGGACGGGGCCAACACCCTCTTCCTTATCGACGAAAACTCTGGCGACATTCACGCCACCAAGAGGCTGGACCGCGAGGACAAGGCCATGTACACTCTGCACGCCAAGGTGGTGGACCGCACTACCAATCAGGAGCTGGAGCCCGACACAGAGTTCAATATCAAGATCCACGACATCAACGACAACGCCCCTAAGTTCGAGCGGGACGTGTACTTCGCCAACGTGCCGGAGATGTCGGACGTCGGTAAGTGCGCCACTTTTTAGGACGGCAAAAGTCGTAACTACAAACCCTGTTTCCATAAGAGTTGGGAAATTGTGTTGGATGTAAATATAAACGGAATACAATGATTTGCAAATCATTTTCAACCCATATTCAGTTGAATATGCTACAAAGACAACATATTTGATGGTCAAACTGATGAACGTTTTTTTCAGCAAATAATCATTAACTTTAGAATTTGATGCCAGCAACACGTGACAAAAAAGTTGGGAAAAGTGGCAATAAATACTGATAAAGTTGAGGAATGCTCATCAAACACTTATTTGTAACACCCCACAGGTGTGCAGGCTAATTCGGAAGAGGTGAGTGCCATGATTGGGTATAAAAACAGCTTCCCAAAAAATGCTCAGTCTTTCACCAGAAAGGATGGGGCGAGGTACACCCCTTTGTCCACAACTGCGTGAGCAAATAGTCAAACAGTTCAAGAAAAACGTTTCTAAAAGTGCAATTGCAAGAAATTTAGGGATTTCAACATCTACGGTCAATAATATCATCAAAAGGTTCAGAGAATCTGGAGAAATCACTCCACATAAGCGGCATGGCCGGAAACCAACGTTGAAAGACCGTGACCTTCAATCCCTCAGACAGTACTGTATACAAACCGACATCAATATGTAAAGGATATCACCATATGGTCTCAGGAACACTTCAGAAAACTACTGTCACTAAATACAGTTCGTCGCTACATCTGTAATTGCAAGTTAAAGCTCTACTATGCAAAGCGAAAGCCATTTATCAACAACATCCAGAAACGGCGCCGAGATCATCTAAGATGGACTGATGTAAAGTGGAAAATTGTTCTGTCGTCTGACAAGTCCACATTTAAAATAGTTTTTGGAAATATTCAACATCATTTTATCCGGACCAAAGGGGAAGCAAACCATCAAAAGCCAGCATCTGTGATGGTATGGGGGTGCATTAGTGCCCAAGGCATGGGTAACTTACACATCTGTGATGGCGGTACGTACAACATATGCTGCCATCCAAGCGCCGTCTTTTTCATGGACGCCCCTGCTTATTTCAGCAAGACAATCCCAAGCCCCATTCAGCACGTGTTACAACAGCATGGCTTGGTAAAAAAAAGAGTGCGGGTACTTTCCTGGCCCGCTTGCAGTCCAGACCTATCTCCCATGGAAAATGTGTGGCGCATTATGAAGCGTAAAATACGACAGCGGAGACCCCGGACTGTTGAACGACCGAAGCTCTACATAAAACAAGAATGGGAAAGAATTCCACTTTCAAAGCTTCAACAATTAGTTTCCTCAGTTCCCAAACGTTTATTGAGTGTTGTTAAAAGAAAAGGTGATGTAACACAGTGGTGAACATGCCCTTTCCCAACTACTTTGGCACGTGTTGCAGCCAGGAAATTCTAAGTTAAGTATTATTTGCAAAAAAAAAAAAAAGTTTATGAGTTTGAACATCAAATATGTTGTCTTCGTCGTGCATTCAATTGAATATGGGTTGAAAAGGATTTGCAAATCATTGTATTCCGTTTATTTTAGATCTAACACGATTTCCCAACTCATATGGAATCGGGTTAAGAGAAAATTTAAGGATTGTAAGTGCACCTCATAGTCCAAAATGAATACAAAATTATACAAAATAGAATTTGGTTGCAATAAGAAAAAAAGAGTAATTGATATGATGCAAAAATGGTGCTACTTTCTTCATCTAATCATACTGATGTTTCATTATATAACACTAACGGGAGTGAGCTTTTAGCCTTCAATACAAAAACAAAGCCGACAAGACGCACGTTGGATTCATCTGTATCGATTCATTAAGTTGGAGTCGTGTTCTGTAAAACATGAAAAAAGTGAGTACGTGTTTGTGTGATGATATATTCGCTTCTAACTTGTTCGGTCAGCCTCGTTAAACATGCAAAACAAGCAATGTTATTTTCCATTTTTAACAGGCGATCCGAACGCTTCCACGTTCAGATTGTCAGTCTTTCCAATTAAAGCTTTGCTGGGTAGCACTTATTCCATTCAAGTACATAAATAAACCAAACGGCCAGAATATAAACAGCGCTTATAAAGCATCATCCGCGTTAAGATTCTCAATTACACTGCCGCAAATGAATACAATTGGGCGGTGGAAGTGAGGGGGGAGGGGGGGCTCGATCAAAAGCCAATTATCTACGTGACAAATAACAAAAAGCGGGTTTGGGATTCATGACGTCTCATGGCTAAAGATGGGCCAGGATCGCCTATTAGTCATCGGCGCGCTAATAAACAGTTTGGACCGAACACTGGGCTTAATCAAGTCAGCCAGCCGGAGAAATGCGGCGGCCATCCGTCGTGGCATTAAGTGGGACAGATGTTCAAGGCTCCATTAGTATGCGCCGAGACGCCACCGACCCAAAACGGGACACGGCGGAGGCCAAGGACGGTATGAGCGGTGTGGCCCTGCGGATGATGTGAAGGTCGCGAGGACGCCTCTCTTTCTCCCCTTGTATTATTATTTTTACAGCAAAAAAAAAAGTAGCCTTCATTAGTGTTCTGTCCGTGACATTTAGCTGCAATAAGCAGAATAAAATTGGGCCTGCAGTGTTATGCAAATTCAAGATTTATTGCCAGGTTAACAAGGTTGTTAAGAGACTCATCAGAGTAAAATTGGATGCCCATTTGAGGGGTTTTGTAGTTAGGAAAGCAGTTAACTCATGTGGCTAGGGACTAGAAAACACCCAACTCCATCTGGTGGCTGAAAAGTGCATTGCACGTATGCAATGTAACCTGCAGATTTAAAGGCCTACTGAAACCCACTACTACCGACCACGCAGCCTGATAGTTTATATATCAATGATGAAATATTAACATTGCAACACATGCCAATACGGCCTTTTTAGCTTACTAAATTGCAATTTTAAATTTCCCGCGAAGTATCCTGTTGAAAACGTCGCGGTACGTAACACCATGGATTATAGCGGCAAGTTGTTCCAGCCCCGATCCCAGCTATAAGTCGTCTGCTTTAATCCCATAAATACACAGCATTCTGGACATATGTGTTGCTGAATCTTTTGCAATTTGTTCAATTAATAATGGAGACGTCAAAGAAGAAAGATGTAAGTGGGAAGCGGTGTATTACGGCTGCCTTTAGCAACACAAACACAGCCGGTGTTTCCTTATTTACATTCCCGAAAGATGACGGTGAAGCTTTACTATGGAACAGAGCGGTCAAGCGGACTTGGTCCCCTACCACAGTGGTTCTCAACCTTTTTTCAGTGATGTACCCCCTGTGAACATGTTTTTAATTCAAGTACCCCCTAATCAGGGCAAAACATATTTGGTTGAAAAAAATAGATAAAGAAGTAAAATACAGCACTATGTCATCAGTTTCTGATTTATTAAATTGTATAACAGTGCAAAAATTCCTCATTTGTAGTGGTCTTTCTTGAACTATTTGGAAACAAAGATATAAAACAACTAAAAACTTGTTGTAAAATAAACAAGTGATTCAATTATAAATAAAGATGTCTACACATAGAAGAAAGAATCAACTTAAAGTGCCCTCTTTGGGGATTGTAATAGAGATCCATTTGGATTCATGAACTTAAATCTTTAATTAATTTCTTCACAAAAAAGAAATCTTTATAATCACTATTTATGGAACATGTCCACAAAAAAATCTACCTATCAACACTGAATATTGCATTGTTGTTGTTTTTTTCCACAGTTTATGAACTTACATTCATATTTTGTTGAAGTACAAACGTATTATTCAATAAATATATTTATAAAGGATTTTTGAATTGTTATTTTTAGAATATTTAAAAAAAAATCTCAAGTACCCCTTGGCATACCTTCAAGTACCCCCAGGGGTACGCGTACCCCCATTTGAGAACCACTGCCCTACCACATGTCAAACGGCAGGTTTCGGTGAGAAAAATGTGGTAATAAGTCGGCTCTTACCGTAGACATGAGCAGATAGCTTGCTTCATTCCTGGTGCACCCGTCGAAGAGGCAGCTGTGGCCTCTCTTGCTTCCTCCGACCGGCCGCCCCCGAATGTGGGATGCTTCTACCATGGAGGAGGGGAAAAAAAGCTCAGCCTGGCCCCAACGGCTGCCTTCGCTTCGCCTCGTCGAGAAACGTGGCTTCTCTCAGAGACACTGGCGGCCGCCACATCCCTCCGACTTTCAGGCACCATATAATCTCACTAAAACACTAGTAACACAATAAGCAGATAAGGGATTTTCCAGAATTATCCTACTAAATGTGGCTAATTACATCTGAATCGCTCCCACTGCCAACAACTGCCTTCGCTTCGCCTCGTCGAGAAATGTGGCTTCCCTCAGAGACACTGGCAGTCGCCAGACCCCTCCGGCTTTCAGGTACCATATAATCTCACTAAAACACTAGTAACACAATAAGCAGATAAGGGATTATTCAGAATTATCCTAGTAAATGTGTCTAATTACATCTGAATCGCTCCCACTGCCATCGCCTTTTCTTTTTTTTTCTCTAGTCCTTCACTCTAACTTTCCTCATCCACGAATCTTTCATCCTCGCCCAAATTAATGGGGAAATCGGCGCTTTCTCGGTCCGAATCGCTCTCGCTGCTGGTGGCCATGATTGTAAACAATGTGAGGATGTGAGGAGCCCTACAACCTGTGACGTCACGCGCACATCGTCTGCTACTTCCGGTAAAGGCAAAGCTTTTTTATTAGCAACCAAAAGTTGCGAACTTCATCGTCGATGTTCTCTACTAAATCCTTTCAGCAAAAATATGGCAATATTGCAAAATGATCAAGTATGACACATAGAATGGACCTGTTATCCCCGTTTAAATAAGAACATCTCATTTCAGTAGGCCTTTAACTCATGTGGCTCGGGACTAGAAAACACCCAACTCCATCTGGTGGCTGAAAAGTACATTGCACGTATGTAATGTAACCTGCAGATTTAAAGGCCTACTGAAACCCACTACTACCGACCACGCAGCCTGATAGTTTATATATCAATGATGAAATATTAACATTGCAACACATGCCAATACGGCCTCTTTATTTTACTAAATTGCAATTTTAAATTTCACACGAAAGAATCCTGTTGAAAGCGTTGCGGTATGATGACGCGTGCGCGTGACGTCACGGGTTGTAGCGGACATGTTGCTCCAGCCCCGATCCCAGCTATAAGTCGTCTGCTTTAATCACATAATTACACAGCATTCTGGACATCTGTGTTGCTGAATCTTTTGCAATTTGTTCAATTAATAATGGAGACGTCAAAGAAGAAAGCTGTAGGTGGGAAGCGGTGTATTGCGGCTGCCTTTAGCAACACAAACACAGCCGGTGTTTCCTTGTTTACATTCCCCAAAGATGACGGTGAAGCTTTACTATGGAACAGAGCGGTCAAGCGGACATGGTTCCCTACCACATGTCAAACGGCAGGTTTCGGTGAGAAAATTGTGGTAATAAGTCGGCTCTTACCGTAGACATGAGCAGATAGCTTGCGTCATTCCTCGTGCACCCGTCGAAGAGGCAGCTGTTGCCTCTCTTGCCTCCTCCGACCGGCCGCCCCCGAACGTGTGATGCTTCCACCATGGAGGAGGGGGAAAAAACCTCAGCCTGGCCCCAACGGCTGCCTTCGCTTCGCCTCGTTGAGAAACGTGGCTTCTCTCAGAGACACTGGCGGTCACCACATCCCTCCGACTTTCAGGCACCATATAATCTCACTAAAACACTAGTAACACAATAGGCAGATAAGGGATTTTCCAGAATTATCCTAGTAAATGTGTCTAATTACATCTGAATCGCTCCCACTGACATCGCCTTTTCTTTTTTTTTCCTTTAGTCCTTCACTCTAACTTTCCTCATCCACGAATCTTTCATCCTCGCTCAAATTAATGGGGAAATCGGCGCTTTCTCGGTCCGAATCGCTCTTGCTGCTGGTGGCCATGATTGTAAACAATGTGAGGATGTGAAGAGCCCTACAACCCGTGACGGCTACTTCCGGTACAGGCAAGGCTTTTTTATTAGCGACCAAAAGTTGCGAACTTCATCGTCGATGTTCTCTACTAAATCCTTTCAGCAAAAATATGGCAATATCGCGAAATTATCAAATATGACACATAGAATGGACCTGCTATCCCCGTTTGAATAAGAAAATCTCATTTCAGTAGGCCTTTAACTCATGTGGCTCGGGACTAGAAAACACCCAACTCCATCTGGTGGCTGAAAAGTACATTACACGTATGTAATGTAACCTGCAGATTTAAAAGATTTTTGCTCCCGTCCTCTGCAGGGACGTCGGTCGTCACGGTGACGGCCACGGATGCCGACGACCAAACGTACGGCAACAGCGCCAAGCTGGTCTACAGCATCCTGCAGGGACAGCCTTACTTCTCGGTGGACTCTGAGAACGGTATGACAAACCCCGTTGTTGAAGTGTGACGGAGTATTCAAGGACGAGTTTTTGCAGAACTCAAACTGCAAATCCTTGGAACGTTTGGTTGTTATTCCAGGCACTATCAAGACAGCCCTTCCTGGCATGGATCGGGAGGTCAGGGAGGAGTACCAGGTGGTGATCCAGGCCAAGGACATGGCGGGACAGATGGGGGGCCTGTCAGGGACCACCACGGTCAGCATCACCCTCACCGACGTCAACGACAGCCCGCCCCGCTTTGCAAACCGTAAGTTGCTGAAAAGCCGACTCTTCTAATGACATGCAAAGGACACACCACCGAATCATGTGACCGCAGATTCCTTCCGTGTCACCGCCATGGAGTCTACGGAGGTCGGCGGCGCCATCGGCCGCATCAAAGCCGATGACCCCGACGTGGGTCGGAACGCTGAGATGGAGTACACTGCGGTTGACGGTCACGGCATGTTCAACATTGTGACGGACAAGACCACGCAGGAAGGAGTGATCATCATCAATAGGGTGATTTGTTGTTTATTCAATTACCACGCCTCTGGTCCTCGTGAGCAGGACTCAAAGTCAGAAAAGGGCAGGACATTTGTTTTTGGGTCCTTTACACAATATGGAAGTTAATGTAAAATTAAATTTGCTATTAGGAAGCTAACTACTTAGCTGTGTGTCCTTTGTAGGTAAAAGTGATTGCCTTTTCTTTTGTGTCAACAAATCATTGTCATAACAAGTTAATTCACATTATCATAGGCTTGGAAGACATGAAAAGCAACAAAATACTAGTTTATTATTAGGCTATTTATTGTTAAAGATAAGCACTTTCATATTGAACATCGAACAGTGCAACATGAACTTCGAAAAAAAAAAAAAAAATACCCAAATGGAAAAAACTTCAATGTGAAAATCTGTCCTTCTTCCCTTAACTTGATGAAAACACCATGAAGTTGTAACTTATGGTCTTTCTCACTTAATGTTCAGACTAAACAAATGAAACGCAATACAACTTTGTATCTAAACCTCTACTGTGAGAGAAATGTGATCCGCCGTAAACACAGTGCATTTTATTTTGAAAATTAACCCGGTGTTTTATTTTGTATTTTGTACAGTACTTCCTGTCCCGCACGATCCGCTCTGCTCTGTGCGGAATTCAATCAATCAATCAATGTTTACTTATATAGCCCTATATCACTAGTGTCTCAAAGGGCTGCACAAACCACAACACAAACCACTACGACATCCTAGGTAGGCCTACATTGATGTGCCGTGCTCAATTGAAGCGCTGTGCTCCGACGTCCGGCAAAAACAGAAGCGGACACATCGAATAATAGAATAATACAGCGTTTTTCTGAACTATTACCCATATTAGATGCTGAATAAGTGGACGGCGACTAGACCATAACTCACAGGTTCAAGTTGCTCCACTGTCACGTCTCCTCAGGCCGCAGTTGGCTCTCTCTCCTATCTTTCACTCACTCGCCCTCTCTCTCTCTCTCTGGCGGAAGCGCTGGCTCAAACAACCCGGTGTTACAAGAAAACGTGGAGTTTTTGTACCGCTTTTATTTTGCTTCGTTTTGTTTTTTTACATCCCTAACAGGAATTTATGAATGTTGTTTAAAGAAAACAAACAAACAAAAAAAAAAAAAGACACACACACACAGGTAGAGGGCACTTTTTAAGATGAGGTAAAAAAGGGCAGGGGCTCAAGCACCCATAGGGCACGATCCGCTCAGCTCTGTGCGGAATTCAATCAATCAATCAATCAATGTTTACTTATATAGCCCTAAATCACTAGTGTCTCAAAGTTTTCTTATATAGCCCTAAATCACTAGTGTCTCAAAGGGCTGCACAAACCACAACACAAACCACTACGACATCCTAGGTAGGCCCACATTGATGTGCCGTGCTCAATTGAGGCGCAGTGCTCCGACGTCCGGCAAAAACAGAAGCTGCCACATTGAATAATACAGCGTTTTTCTGAAATATTACCCATATTAAACGCTGAATAAGTGGACGGCGACTAGACCATAACTCACAGGTTCAAGTTGCTCCACTGTCACGTCTCCTCAGGCCGCAGTTGGCTCTCTCTCCTCTCTTTCACTCACTCGCCCTCTCTCTGTCTCTCTGGCGGAAGCGCTGGCTCAAACAACCCGGTGTTACAAGAAAACGTGGAGTTTTTGTACCGCTTTTTTTTTGCTTCGTTTCGTTTTTTTACATCCCTAACAGGAATTTATGAATGTTGTTTAAAGAAAACAAACAAACAAACAAAAAAAAGACACACACACACAGGCAGAGGGCACTTTTTAAGATGAGGTAAAAAAGGGCAGGGGCTCAAGCACCCATAGGGCTCGATCCGCTCAGCTCTGTGCGGAATTCAATCAATGTTTACTTATATAGCCCTAAATGACTAGTGTCTCAAAGTTTACTTATATAGCCCTAAATCACTAGTGTCTCAAAGGGCTGCACAAACCACAACACAAATCACTACGACATCGTCGGTAGGCCCACATTGATGTGCCGTGCTTAATTGATGCGCTGTGCTCCGACGTCCGGCAAAAACAGAAGCGGACACATCGAATAATAGAATAATACAGCGTTTTTCTGAAATATTACCCATATTAGATGCTGAATAAGTGGACGGCGACTAGACCATAACTCACAGGTTCAAGTTGCTCCACTGTCACGTCTCCTCTGGCCGCAGTTGGCTCTCTCTCCTCTCTTTCACTCACTCGCCCTCTCTCTCTCTCTCTGGCCGAAGCGCTGGCTCAAACAAGCCGGTATTACAACAAAACGTAGAGTTTTGGTACCGCTGTTTTTTTTATTCGTTTTGTTTTTTTACATCCCTAACAGGAATTTATGAATGTTGTTTAAAGAAAAAAACAACAACAAACAAACAAAAACACACACACACACACACACACACACACAGGCAGAGGGCACTTTTTAAGATGAGGCAAAAAAGGGCAGGGGCTCAAGCACCCATAGGGCCCTATGTGTGCACGTGCCAGCTCGTGAGGGTAAGGGTAAGGCACCAATAAAATTCACCCTAAAGGATTTGCGGCCCATCTACTATTATTATAACTAGTCCATGGACGAGTACCCCTAATAGGACCATTGTCCTAAAGTATCCCGAAACAGTCTTACTTTTCTTCTGTAAGTCTCTGATCTCTAAAACAAGTTCAAAATGCACTGACATTATCATTGGGAACTCATTAGATCCCTTCAGGGTCTAAAAGGGTACAATCCAGACCATTAAAATACGTAAAAAACCTGGGTTAGGGTGACGACAAATGACAGAGTACCTTCTAACCCTAAAGTTGGTCAGTCTTGACTTGTACCCTTTCCTAGCTGAACTTGGGTGAGAGGCAGGGTACACCTTGAAATAGCTATCCGGAAATAGACAAAGAACCAGTGAAATAGACAAAGAACCACGGCGCTCACATTTAACTTACAATCGACAGTCTTAAATTAACCCACATGATGTGTGAAGAACGCGCAGTACCTGGAAAAAACAGAATGAAGAGAACAACCAATACAGAGGTGTACCTACAGAGATTCTCCAGACTGTGAGGAAACAAATATTGCAGTCAAATTACTTTGGAAGACATTCAAGAATACGTGAAATACAATTAAAAGTTGTATACTTAATAGACGAATTAATGACTGGTCTGGCAATTACCATATTTTACGGATTATAAGGTGCACTTAAAATCATGTTTTTTCCCTCAAATCTCGACACTGCGCCTTATAACCCAATGCGCATAATGTACAGAATATAATTCTGGTTTTGCTTACCGACCTCGAATCAAATTTTTTTTGTACATAGTTTAATGATAAGATGGCATTTAAACATACGAGAAACGGGTTGACTGCAATTTTATGGCTATATGACTCAAGTAAACAACATCAACATTTTATATGTTCCATTGAAAATATAGAACATTACACACGGCGCTCCAAAATCTATCAAAATGTTTTAGTACGACTTTGGTAAGCGATGAAGCCGCAACGCTTGATGTATTGTACGGAACGGCGAATCCTGAAGCGACTGTCAGAAAGCGGCTTGAAGCTGATCTGTAAAACAGAACCTATGCAAAATTTTGACCAAAGAACCTGTCATGACGGCGGGGTTTACGTAGCTTACTGCGGGGTTGGTTCTCCCGAGAGTACCTACTCAGTGGCCCAGTGGTTAGAGTGTCCGCCCTAGGTTGTGAGTTCAAACCCCGGCCGAGTCATACCAAAGACTATGAAAATGGGACCCATTGCCTCCCTGCTTGGCTCTCAGCAACAAGGGTTGGAATTGGGGGTTAAACCACCATAAATGATTCCCGGGCGCTGCTGCCCACTGCTCCCTTCACTTCCCAGGGGGTGATCAAGGGGATGGGTCAAATGCAGAGGACAAATTGTACCATACCTAGTGTGTGTGTGACAATCATTGGTAGTTTAACTTAAACGGACTACTCTGGACCAGGTGTGAAGGGAGGAACATATTTGAAAACAAAAAGGGGCACACAAGGCGAAGGCAAAACTTAACGCAGGATACAAAAACCAACACTTAGACAGAAACTATGGACATGAAACAAAACTGGCTAACTGTGGCATGAATAAACAAAACTTTCTTGGCAAGGCATGAGACAAACAACACAGAGCATGAATCTATGGCTCGCAACGTGAACTAAGCATGAAAGGGCAATGTCGCCAGGACGACCAACTGGCAAAACAGGCTTAAATAAAAGTCTCTTGATTAGAGCAGGTGCGTTTTTTACATGAGGCAGGTGAAACTAATGGCTCGTCATGGTTACTAAACAAGGGAGCGTAAACAGGAACTTAAAGAGTCCAAAAACTAACAGAAAATGACAAACAAAACATGATCTAGACCACAGATCATAACAGAACCGCCATTACGTGTTATGTAGACCGCAATGAAGTGTTTTCTATTTAGAAAAAAATATGAAAAAATATCTAAAATAGCCTCTTCATCGGCAGTACGCCTTGTAATCCGGTGTGGTTTATGTTTGGGAAAATACGATAGTTGCAAAGTCTTGCTTGACGCAGAGTGGCCAACCTTGTTCCAATTTTACAAATGTGTTGATTGATTGATTGAAACTTTTATTAGTAGATTGCACAGTACAGTACATATTCCGTACTATTGACCACTAGATGGTAACACCCCAATAAGTTTTTCGACCACGTTAATCAATTCATGGTAACGGCATTTGGTGATGTTTCCGCTAAAACACCTAAAGTTACAGCACATTGGGTTATTTTGTGGGCAACATTGAGCTGTGGGAGAAATTTCAAGCCACTCCAACCTACCCTTTTGTGCACAGGAAGAGAAGAGTTGCACCATTTGAGCGTCCTTAAATTTTCACAAGATTTGAGCTTTTTAGGGTTCATTCTTGTACTTACTGTTATGTTTTAAGTAAGGAATGTTGACGGCAGACTGACACCAGGTAGCAGTAATGTTCATAAATGTGTTATATATATATAGTCAATGTATATATAATAATAATAACAAACAATACTACTGAACTCTATAATGGAGTGTGACAAAATCCAAGAGTGTATGCGTGTGACTATGTGTGAAGATTAGCTGATGTGTGTGTTACCAAAGTGTTGACGAGAGCGAAGGAACGAGGAAGTCCATGGGGCAGGCAGGATCAGGGGCGAGAGAGAGGCGTCAGAGTCCAGAGGCGAGCGAGGAGTCAAGGACAATAAAAATCCAGGTAAAACGGAAGGAAAACAGGTTCACCATATGAGAAACTAAGTTCCCGCGCGGATCCCTGGGTCCACTGGTCTCTTAAGCAGCTCGCCCTCATTAATTCCGGGTGTGTGGAAAGGCTTGTAACTGCGTGGGCGTGCTGCTCTCAGCACGAGCAGGGGCGTGTGCGAGCGTGCTGTCAGCTGAGAGGGCGTGTGTGGGCGTGGCCCGCGGTGCGCTCGTCATGAGGCACAGATGAGGACGCATTGGAATGCGTCCTGACCGTGACACCAACACATCAAACAGGCCTCGATTGATTGATTGATTGATTGATTGATTGAAACTTTTAATTAGTAGATTGCACCGTACAGTACCTATTCCGTACAATTGACCACTAAATGGTAACACCCGGATAAGTTTTTCAACTTATTTAAGTCGGGGGTCCACGTTAATCAATTCGTGGTAGGACATTTTAAATGTTTCAATTTTATGTTACCAAATTTTTTAAAGGCTGCCATTGTTATCGCTCTTTTTCTCATACTATTGTGGATGAGGTGAAATGTGGCGTTTTTCCTGCAGGCTTTCATTTTTAACTTAACTTTTATCAGCCTGCCGGTTTCCCAGCGAGAAGCAGAAACTTCAATGCGGAGGCACAATCACAGCGTTCTGGATTATAGCGAGAGCGCTGCCTGATAACGCATAAGAAAAGACTAAATGACAGCATTTGCTTTGGAAATAAAACCAGGTATCCTAAACCTTTTGAAATGATTCTTTTAGTTCATCCTTTTCCCCGCAGATCTTCCACATCAGCATTCCTCGCTTAGACTTGTAACTTTTAAAAGTGTGGCGGAGATAACGGCCGACAAATAGAACATGGCCAAGTGCCTATTAAGATTCCTTCCTGATGCTGATCCCTCTCGGCTCCAGGCGCTGGATTACGAAAGCAAGAGGGACTACGAGTTCAAAGTGGAGGTGATGAACACGTACTTGGACGCCAGGTACATCCAAGGCCTGCAGTTCAAGGACTACGCCACGGTCAAGGTGACGGTGGAGAACGTGGATGAGCCGCCGGTTTTTACCCGCAACCCGTACATCATCGAGGTGCATGAGGACACGGCTGCCGGCAGCTTTGTGGGCGTGGTGTCGGCCAAGGACCCTGATGTTGAGAACAAGCCGGTCAAGTACGTACCATGATCATTTGGACGGAGCTGAAACTGGAAAGATGTTTGTTTACATTGGATGGTGCTTTCGCAGATACTCCATTTACCGCCACACGGACCTGGAGAGGCTGTTCGACATCGATTCTTCGAACGGCACGATCACGACTCGCAAAGCGTTGGACAGAGAAATGTCCAGGTGGCATAACATCTCGGTGATGGCTGCTGAAATAAGTACGACCCCCAGGTTTTCTGATTGCTGATGTTTTGTTAGCGTTTCTAACCAATGGCTATCGCCCTTATTTTGTGCTAGATAACCCGCTGCAGATCGCCCGCGTACCCGTATTCATCAAAGTCTTGGACGTCAACGACAACGCTCCAGAGTTCGCCATGTCCTACGACACGTTTGTCTGCGAGAACGTCAAAGCAGGACAGGTAGGTAGCATCAATTACGAGTCGTAACTGTCACGATCTGTGGTCTAGATCATGTTTTGATTAGTTATTTTCTGTTAGTTTTGGATTGTTTTAATTCCTGTTTGACACCTCCCGAGTTTTGTTTGCCATGGCAGCTTATTGTTTTCACCTGCCTCTGGTGTTCGGGACGCTCACCTGTGTCTAAACAGAGGCACAATTTAAGCCTGCTTTTGCCAGTCAGTCGGCCTGGCTTCATATTTTGATTCATGCCGTGTCCACGCAAGTTTTGTTTCCTTGCCAAAGAAATCCTGTTAGTTTCATGCCACAGTTCCCTGAGTGTTCCAGGCCATAGTTTATGCCAAGTATTGAGCTTCAAGTGCGATCGGCACCTTGTTCCTTCGCCTTGTTTTCCGTTTTTTCTGTCACGCTTGGGTCGCATCTTTATGCGGGGTTGTTCTCCCAGGAATGTAGACGGACCACATGATTTAATCTTGAACAAAAACTCGAAGAGGTACAACAAATGTAAAACGAGGCGAAGGAACAAGGTGCAGATCGCATTTGAAGCTAAATACATAAACTATGGCCTGGAACACTCAGAGGACTGTGGCATGAAACTAGCAAGACTTACTTGGCAAGGTAACAAAACTTACGTGGACACGGCATGAATCGAACAATGACGCCAGGCCGACTGACTGGCAAAAGCAACCTTAAATAGTGCCTCTGATTAGACACAGGTGAGCGTCCTGAACACCAGAGGCAGGTGAAAACAAAAAGCTGCCCTGGAAACCAAACCAAACTCAGGAGGCACCAAACAGAAACTAAACGAGTCCAGAACTAAAAGAAAGTAACTAAACAAAACATGATCTAGACCACAGATCATGACAGCAACAGCTGATCCAGTCTTATTCCATCCATCCATCTTCTTCCGCTTATCCGAGGTCGAGTCACGGGGGCAGCAGCCTAAGCAGGGAAACCAAGACTCTCATCTCCCCAGCCACTTCGTCCAGCTCTTCCCGGGGAATCCCGAGGCGTTCCCAGGCCAGCCGGGAGACATATTCTTCCCAACGTGTCCTGGGTCTTCCCCGTGGCCTCCTACCGGTCGGACGTGCCCGAAACACCTCCTTAGAGAGGCGTTCGGGTGGCATCTTGACCAGATGCCCGGACCACCTCATCCGGCTCCTCTCGATGTGGAGGACCAGCGGGTTTACTTTGAGTTCCTCCCGGATGGCAGAGCTTCTCACCCTATTTCTAAGGGAGAACCCCGACACCTGGCGGAGGAAACTCATTTCGACCGCTTGTACCCGTGATCTTATTCTTTCGGTCATGACCCAAAGCTCATGACCATAGGTGAGGATGGGAACGTAGATCGACCGGTAAATTGAGAGCTTTGCCTTCCGGCTCAGCTCCTTCTTCACCACAACGGATCGATACAGCGTCCGCGTTACTGAAGACGCCGCACCAATCCACCTGTCAATCTCACAATCCACTCTTCCTCCACTCGTGAACAAGAAACCCGAGGTACTTGAACTCCTCCACCCTGGGCAGGGTCTCCTCCCCAACCCGGAAATGGCACTCCACCCTTTTCTGGGCGAGAACCCTGGACTCGGACTTGGAGGTGCTGATTCTCATCCCAGTAGCTTCACACTCGGCTGCGAACCGATCCAGTGAGAGCTGAAGATCCTGGCCGGGTGAAGCCATCAGAACTAAATCATCTGCAAAAACGCAGAGACCTAATCGTGCAGCCACCAAACCGGATCCCCTCATAGCCTTGACTGCACCTAGAAATTCTGTCCATAAAAGTTATGAACAGAATCAGTGACAAAGGGAGTCCAACCCTCACTGGAAACGTGTCCGACTTACTGCCAGTCTTATTAAAACACACAAATTGTCCACGTCCCGCTCAGTGAGTGACAAAGTGAAGCGGGGAGAACAAATTTCAAACCGTCATTGGGCACCAGACCAGTTGGCAGTCAAGCCAAAGCAGAAAAAAAAAATGGCTGACATTGACAGAGAAAAAAGGTTATTAGCACTTTAGCGGCATCATCCAAGAGTTGTCAGCAAATCCCTCAACCAACTAATTGCAGATCATTCTGATGCTTGTTATTTTCTCCTCTTCCTCTCCAGTTGATCCAGACCATAAGTGCTGTGGACACAGACGAGCCCCTCGTAGGACACAAGTTCGTCTTCAGTATAAGTCCTCAAAACCCAAACTTCACCATCAACGACAAAGATGGTAAGACCACCCGAATTTACCGTTAGGGATCAGTGTTTCCCACAGGTCAGGCATCTATTTGTGGGGGTGTAGTCGGGGGTGGGGGGGGGGGGGCTGGGGCGGCGGCGATGACCGAGAAGAACACGGAGTTGGAATATAATTACAACACTTTATGTACATATTTATATACATATTTATATAATATTTACATATTGATATAATATGTAACTACAAGCTCCATTCACAGACAGAGCCCCATTGCTTTTATGAGCGGTCGAGCGAGTCAAAAGCCGGAAAAAATAAATAAAATATATATGGGGACGGCGTGGGGCAGTGGGAGAGTGACCGTGCGCAACCCGAGGGTCACTGGTTCAAATCCCACCTAGAACCAACCTCGTCACGTCCGTTGTGTCCTGAGCAAGACACTTCACCCTTGCTCCTGATGGGTGCTGGTTGGCGCCTTGCATGGCAGCTCCCTCCATCAATGTGTGAATGTGTGTGTGAATGGGTAAATGTGGAAGTAGTGTCAAAGCGCTTTGAGTACCTTGAAGGTAGAAAAGCGCTATACAAGTACAACCCATTTATCATTTATTTATCATTTATATATATATATATATATATATATATATATATATATATATATATATTTTTTTTTTTTTCATTGATTTATTTTTTATTTGTGGCGGCCGTAATTCTTTCGTGGCGGCCCGCCACAAATAAATGAATGTGTTAGAAACCCTGGGGATCATCTGCCGTACCGCAAAGTCTGCTTTTTCTATCTTCAGATAACACCGCCAACATTCTGACCCGGCGAGAAGGTTTCAGCCGGCGGGAGATGAGCGTCTACTTCCTGCCCGTGGTGATCTCGGACAATGACTACCCCATCCAGAGCAGCACGAGCACACTGCTGATTCGCGTGTGCGCTTGCGATCGCCGCGGCAACATGCAGTCGTGCAGCCCCGAGGTGCTACCCTTTTCTGACGGGCTGACCACTGGTGCCCTGGTGGCCATCTTGCTGTGCGTCATCATTCTGCTCAGTGAGTACAAGATCGGGCATTTGGAACCATGTTTTTGGTCCGGGAGCATTTTTTTTTTTGGGGGGGGGGGGGTGTTGCTAGATCTCTGTTCTGCCAGAGAATGTCAATGTTTTTTTTAAGAATTCAGGGGCAACGGATCGGGTCTAATCCAACCAGAGTGCACTTGGGATACTTACTACCGTGATCCCTTCTTGTTATCTGACAAGTTTTGCACTTACCAAATCTCCTGTCAGTTTTGAGTTGTAATGACACAATTCATATTTTAGTAATTTCTGGTCTAAAACCGCAATTGTAGTATAAGTGATTTTGTGGTGGTTTATTTGCAAAAAAAGGCCTACTGAAATGCGATTTTCTTATTTAAACGGGGATAGCAGGTCCATTCTATGTGTCATACTGGATCATTTCGCGATATTGCCATATTTTGTCTGAAAACATTTAGTAGAGAACATCGACAATAAAGTTCGCAACTTTTGGTCGCTAATAAAAAAGCCTTGCCTGTACCGGAAGTAGCAGACGATGCGCGCGTGACATCACTGGTTGTAGAGCTCCTCACGTCCTCACATTGTTTACAATCATGGCCACCAGCAGCTAGCGCGATTCGGACCGAGAAAGCGACAATTTCCCCATTAATTTGAGCGAGGATGAAAGATTTCTGGATGAGGATAGTGAGAGTGAAAGGACAGAAACAAAACAAAAAAAAGACGAGGGCAGTTGGAGCGTTTCAGATGTTATTAATCCAATCCACTTTATTTATATAGCACATTTAAACAAGAACGTTTCCAAAGTGCTGCACAGCAATGTTAAAAAAAAATATTAAAAAACAATTATATGCTCCACCAATGACTGAATAAAAACAGAAAATAAATAAATATAAAACCAATATAAAAACAATATAAAAATGAATATGATTAAAAACTATTTTAAAGGGTAAAATCAATTAAAACAGTAAAATAGAAATCAAAATGTATAAAAACCACAAAAGACAACAGAGGACAGAGGACCACACAACTCACGTAGTGTTAAAAGCCAAAGAATAAAAGTGGGTCTTAAGACAAGACTTAAAACACTCCACTGTGGAAGCAGTTTGAACATGAAGGGGCAGAGTGTTCCAGAGCTTAGGGCCGACCACAGTAAATATTAGACACATTTACTAGGATATTTCTGGAAAATCCCTTATCTGTTTATTGTGTTACTCGTGTTATAGTGAGATTATATAGTCATACCTGAAAGTCGGAGGGGTGTGGTGACCGCCAGTGTCTCTGAGGGAAGCCACGGAGGAGCCAAGAAAGTCGCAGCTGCCTCTTTGACAGCTGCAGGAGGAACGAAAACAAGCTCCGCTCATGTTTAGGGTAAGAGCCGACTTATTACCACAATTTTCTAACCGAAACCTGCCTTTTGACATGTGGTAGAGAACCATGTTCGCTTGCCCACGCTGTTCCATATTAAAGCTTCACAACAAACAAAGAAACACCGGCTGTGTTTGTGTTGTTGCAGCCGGCTGCAATACACCGCTTCCCACTTACATCTTTCTTCTTTGACGTCTCCATTATTAATTGAACGAATTGCGAAAGATTCAGCAACACAGATGTCCAGAATACTGTGTAATTATGCGATAAAAACAGACTTCTTTTAGCCGTGATCGGTCAACGTTTTCAACATACTTCACGGGAAAATTTTAAATTGCAATTTAGTAAACTAAAAAGGCCGTACTGGCATGTGTTACAATGTTAATATTTCATCATTGATATATAAACTATCAGACTGTGTGGTCGGTAGTAGTGGGTTTCAGTAGGCCTTTAACTGCTAGTCCTTGGTTTTTCAGATATAAGACACCTTTTATGACCTATGCATTTTTGGAGCCCACTAGGTATGTCTTCAAAGCCCCACTTCTATGAATAGGACAAAGACCTCTGTGATGTTAGTTGATCACTAAATTGTTTCCTCTCAAATAATACTCTCAAAACTAGTGAAGTTGGCACGTTGTGTAAATTGTAAATAAAAACAGAATACAATGATTTGCTCATCCTTTTTCAACTTATATTCAATTGAATAAACTGCAAAGACGAGATATTTAATCTTCCAACTGAGAAACATATTTTTTTTTTGTTGTTGCAAATAATCATTCACTTAGAATTTAATGGCAGCAACACAATGCAAACAAGTAAACACAGGGGCATTTTTACCACTGTGTTCCATGGCCTTTCCTTTTAACAACACTCAGTAAACGCTTAGGAACTGAGGAGACCAATTTCTGAAGCTTTTCAGGTGGAATCCTTTCCCATTCTTGCTTTATGTACAGCTTAAGTTGTTCAACAGTATTTGACACCTAAAATTGTGCCACACTATTTCTATAAGAGACAGGTCTATACTACAGGAAGGCCAGTCTAGTACCCGCACTCTTTAACTAAGAAGCCACGCTGTTGTAACAGGTGGCTTGGCATTGTCTTGCTGAAATAAGCAGGGGCGTCCATGATAAAGTTGCTTGGATGGCAACACATGTTGCTCCAAAGTACCTTTCAGCATTAATGTTGCCTTCACAGATGTGTAAGTTACCCATGCCTTGGGCACTAATACACACCCATACCATCCCAGATGCTGGCTTTTCAACTTTGCCCCTATAACAATCCGGATGCTACTTTTCCTCTTTGTTCCGGCGGACACGACATCCACAGTTTCCAAAAACAATTTGAAATGTGGACTCGTCAGACCATAGAACACTTTTACACTTTGCATCAGTCCATCTTAGATGAGCTCGGGCCCGGCGGGTGTTGTTGATAAATGGCTTTTGCTTTGTTGGTGATTTCTCCAGATTCTCTGAACCTTTTGATGAAATGCAGGCCGTAGATGGTAAATTCTGTAAATTCCTTGCAATAGCTCATTGAAAAATGTTGTTCTTAAACTTGGATACATTTGCTCACGCATTTGTTCGCAAAGTGGTGACCCTCGCCCCGTCCTTGTTTAGGAATGACTGAGCATTTCATGGAAGCTGCTTTTATACCCAATCATGGCACCCACCTGTTCCCAATTGGCCTGTTCAACTGTGGGATGTTCCAAATAAGTGTTTGATGAGCATTCCTTAACTTTCTCAAACATGTTTTGCCATTTGTGCCAGCTTTTTTGAAACATGCTGCAGGCATCAAATTCCAAATGAGCTAATACCTGCAAAAGATAATGTTTTCCAGTTTGAACGTTAAGTATGTTGTCTTTGCAGTCTATTCAATTGAATATAGGTTGAAAAGGATTTACAAATCACTGTATTCAGTTTTTTTTACCATTGACAGTTTGGTTGTGGCTTACTTTTTTCCTCTGTGTTTGTAGTATTTCCTGTCAGCGCTCTTATTTTGTTGGTTTCCTGTCTTTCACCCTGAGCGCTGTTTCCCCTCAGCTGTGGCTGATTGGCACCTAGCCACACCTGGTGTCGATCAGCCCGATTCCTATTTTTACCCGCTTTGTTCCTCCAGTCCGTGCTGGATTATTGTATTGTCGCTCCTGTCGTGTCGTGTCAATATCAGTTCTACTTGTTCGTTCCTACTGGTCTTGTCATTGCAACGCAGCGGTGAGCTATATTCGTTAGCTGTTTGTAGCTTACTGTTTTTTGTTCCCCGCTTCCAGTTTGTTTTCATATTACAAGTAACGACTTCTGTTTCCTGCTCCATACCTAGTAGCTTCCACGCTAGGCTCGCTATCTTCTAGCTCCCGTGCTAGTTCTTTTAGTTTGTTCGCGTCCTTTGTTAGTACCCTTTTGTTTGTTCTTATTCTATTATTTTTAATTAAATCATGTTTCCTTACTCAATCCCTGTCTCCTTTTCTTTATCTTGGGGTTCGTCACCAAATAACTCTGACGGTGCAAACTTTGGGTTTTTGTATGAGCCTTGCCCCAATTTTTAAACAAACCTTCCTGTTGTTGCTCGTACGACAGTGTCGAGAGGGGAAACCCTTCCTCCTTTGTAATCTGATGTTATTTGAGTACTCACAAAAAACAAGGTATTTTTAGGTATTTACTTATCTGTTGCATACGAAAAGTTCCGAAACAATCTCACCCGCCGTGTTGAAATAACCCCACCGGGGTTCTATAAACACACCTTGCCTTGCGTCCTCGTGCGACCCAACTACCACACTGCCGTAATCAACACCCTGGCGGGAGCCCGGTATGCTACTCCCTCGCCTGCTGAGAGGACTTGACGAAGAAAAAAAAAAAAAAAAATGGGAGCTTGCCTTTTAAATGTCACTTAAAAGGATTTTGAGTCAGAGGGCATTGAAAGTATCCTCCAACCACGATGCATTTTCAAACAGTCAATGTGCCATTCAACGGGAAAAGAAAGAGAAAGCTTTCCCACTGAATCTTTGATAAAAGGGATGCAAACGCCCGGGGGCTGCACTGGAGATGTATCAATGGCCGCAAATGCGTTCTCCTCCCTTTGCACTTTCGCTCGCCACAACGCACACGGCTTACGCCAGGCGTCTCAATCTCACTGGATGCGGGGTCTGGGTGAGGCTGGGCCGGAAGAAAAGATTTCCTAAAAAAAAAAAATGTTGCATACTCCTCAGCATGTCCATCCATGCATCTTCTTCCGCTTATCCGAGGTCAGGTCGCGGGGGCAGCAGCCTAAGCAGGGAAGCCCAGACTTCCCTCAAGCCGGCCGGGAGACATAGTCTTCCCAAGGTGTCCTGGGTCTTCCCCGTGGCCTCCTACCGGTCGGACATGCCCGAAACACCTCCCTCCTCAGCATGTCTAGTAGTATCATGACATTTCAAATTGTACCCCCCGTGCACCGAAACTTTCTTTGTGCAAATAAGACACGTCGGGGGTGGCCCTGTGCTCAACAAAAAAGGTATTGCATCTCCCACTTTTCCTGGAATTGTCTTCGCTCATCACTAAGCTTCTTTCTTCACTGCAGGATAGTCGAACCTCGGATTCAGGAAGAACAGTGTGGTTTTCGTCCTGGTCGTGGAACTGTGGACCAGCCCTATACTCTCGGCAGGGTTCTTGAGGGTGCATGGGAGTTTGCCCAACCAGTCTACATGTGCTTTGTGGACTTGGAGAAGGCATTCTACTGTGTCCCTCGGGAAGTCCTGTGGGGAGTGCTCAGAGAGTATGGGGTACTGGACTGTCTTATTGTGGCGGTCCGCTCCCTGTACGATCAGTGCCAGAGCTTGGTCCGCATTGCCGGCAGTAAGTCGAACACATTTCCAGTGAGGTTTGGACTCCGCCAAGGCTGTCCTTTGTCACCGATTCTGTTCATAACTTTTATGGACAGAATTTCTAGGTGCAGTCAAGGCGTTGAGGGGTTCCGGTTCCGGTTTGGTGACCGCAGGATTAGGTCTCTGCTTTTTGCAGATGATGTGGTCCTGATGGCTTCATCTGACCGGGATCTTCAGCTCTCACTGGATCGGTTCGCAGCCGAGTGTGAAGCGACCGGAATGAGAATCAGCACCTCCAAGTCCGAGTCCATGGTTCTCGCCCGGAAAAGGGTGGAATGCCATCTCCGGGTTGGGGAGGAGACCCTGCCCCAAGTGGAGGAGTTCAAGTACCTAGGAGTCTTGTTCACGAGTGAGGGAAGAGTGGATCGTGAGATCGACAGGCGGATCGGTGCGGCGTCTTCAGTAATGCGGACGTTGTACCGATCCGTTGTGATGAAGAAGGAGCTGAGCCGGAAGGCAAAGCTCTCAATTTACCGGTCGATCTACGTTCCCGTCCTCACCTATGGTCACGAGCTTTGGGTCATGACCGAAAGGATAAGATCACGGGTACAAGCGGCCGAAATGAGTTTCCTCCGCCGTGTGGCGGGGCTCTCCCTTAGAGATAGGGTGAGAAGCTCTGCCATCCGGGAGGAACTCAAAGTAAAGCCGCTGCTCCTTCACATCGAGATGAGCCAGATGAGGTGGTTCGGGCATCTGGTCAGGATGCCACCCAAACGCCTCCCTAAGGCGGTCTTTAGGGCACATCCAACCGGTAGGAGGCCACGGGGAAGACCCAGGACACGTTGGGAAGACTATGTCTCCCGGCTGGCCTGGGAACGCCTCGGGATCCCCCGGGAAGAGCTAGACAAAGTGGCTGGGGAAAGGGAAGTCTGGGTTTCCCTGCTTAGGCTGTTGCCCCCGCGACCCGACCTCGGATAAGCGGATGAAGATGGATGGATGGATTTGAAAAAGACATGTTTGGGGCTGTGGGATATATTTGTATTTAGCCGACGCACGAAGAAAAATGTTATTTCCGCAATGTGTGTCGTTCCGCTTTTCCTCCCTACAGCAACAGGACGGTCGGCAGGTAATAGCCGGGAAAGTACCGGGATAGCGAGCGCAAAAAAGTGACGTATAGAAACAAACCCTGTTTTTATATAAGTTGGGAAATTGTGTTAGATGTAAATATGAAAAGAATACAATGATTTGCAAATCCTTTTCAACCCATATTCAATTAAATGCACTACAAAGACAAGATATTTGATGTTCAAACTCACAAACTTTTGTTTTTTTTTGCAAATAAGAATTAACTTAGAATTTCATGGCTGCAACACGTGCCAAAGTAGTTGGGAAAGGGCATGTTCACCACTGTGTTACATCACCTTTTCTTTTAACAACACTCAATAAATGTTTGGGAACTGAGGAAACTAATTGTTGAAGCTTTGAAAGTGGAATTCTTTCCCATTCTTGTCTTATGTAGAGATTCAGTCGTTCAACAGTCCGGGGTCTCCGCTGTCGTGTTTTACGCTTCATAATGCACCACACATTTTCCATGGGAGACAGGTCTGGACTGCTGGCGGGCCAGGAAAGTACCCGCACTCTTTTTTTTACCAAGCCACGCTGTTGTAACTTGTGCTGAATGTGGCTTGGCATTGTCTTGCTGAAATAAACAGGGGCGTCCATGAAAAAGACGGCGCTTAGATGGCAGCATATGTTGTTCCAACACCTGTATGTACCTTTCAGCATTAATGGTGCCTTCACGGATGTGTAAGTTACCCATGCCTTGGGCACTAATGCAGCCTCATACCATCACAGATGCTGGCTTTTGAACTTTGCGTCGATAACAGTCTGGATGGTTCGCTTCCCCTTTGGTCCAGATGGCACGATGTGGAATATTTCCCCCAAAAATTGAAATGTGGACTCGTCAGACCACAGAACATTTTTCCACTTTGCATCAGTCCATCTTAGATGATCTAGGGCCCAGAGAAGCCGGCGGCGTTTCTGGATGTTGTTGATAAATGGCTTTCGCTTTGCATAGTAGAGCTTTAACTTGCACTTACAGATGTAGCGACAAACTCTGTTTAGTGACTGTGGTTTTTTGTAATGTCCCTTAGCCCATGTGGTGATATCCTTTAGAGATTGATGTCGGTTTTTGATACAGTGCCGTCTGAGGGATCGAAGGTCACGGTCATTCAATGTTGCTTTCTGGCCATGCCGCTTACGTGGAGTGATTTCTCCATTTTCTCTGAACCTTTTGATGATATTATGGACCGTAGATGTTGAAATCCCTAAATTTCTTGAAATTTTACTTTGAGAAATGTTGTTCTTAAACTGTTTGACTATTTGCTCACGCAGTTGTGGACAAAGGGGTGACCTTATCCTTTCTTGTGAAAGACTGAGAATTTTTTGGGAAGCTGTTTTTATACCCAATCATGGCACCCACCTGTTCCCAATTAGCCTGTACACCTGTGGGATGTTCCAAATAAGTGTTTGATGAGCTTTATCAGTATTTATTGCCACCTTTCCCAATTTCTTTGTCACATGTTGCTAGCATCAAATTCTAAAGTAAATGATTATTTGCCCCCCAAAATTTTTTTTATCAGTTTGAACATCAAATATGTTGTCTTTGTAGCATATTCAACTGAATATGGGTTGAAAACTATTTGCATTCCGTTTATATTTACATCTAATACAATTTCCCAACTCATATGGAAACAGGGTTTGTATATGTAGTGTTCATCGTGTGAGGCAATGCAAATTAAACAAACAAACAAAAAAAAATAACGGTTTGAATTGGTCCAGGTTATCGGGGACTGTTATTACTGACAGACAGGTCTCGCGGTGTGACTGCAGCCAGCCGCGTAAGAAAACCCTCGTCTCCATGGCAATGTTTCTTTCGCTTTCACTCATTTGCCGCTTTTCCATTAACGCAGGGGTAGGCAACCCGGATGTTACGACTCAGACCCTTGCCATTGAGCGCACCACAGGACACGCCCAGGGACGCGCCCTGCAGTGGCCGCCAGCTGTATTCCTTCACCCACAATCACCACACCTGCCAATAATGAAGGACCTGCCTTCATAAGCCTGAACAACTTAGCATGCCGGCGCCGGAATATAGCCTTCCGTACCTTCCCTGTGTTCATCCCCGAGTCAGGCGGTGTGTCGTGTGCTTCCGGATCTTCCCTGTCTTCCTCGTGCTTCCGTGTTTTTGACTCCTCGCTCGCCCCGGACAACGACGACTCACTCCTGCCTCTCGAACCCGCTTCTGCCCCTTGACTACCCTGCCTTTCTTGCCCTTGTCGGACTGCACCACTTCCCTCAACACGCACCTCCAACACTTACGGTAAAATCCCTCCAGTTAAATCCTGCACATAGCCTTACACCATACACACTCTTCGATCTCGTTCACACTCCATTTCCATAGTTATATTGTTGTATTTTTATATATATAGATATGGTTTATATATATATATATATATATATATATATATATATATATATATATATATATATATATATTTGGACATTACTGCCACCTGGTGTCAGTCTGCCGTCATCTCCCCCTGTTTAAACCTTAACACCGGAACCTTGAAAGAGCCATTTAGGACCCAAATAACACAACGCTGTCAAGCGCCATTCATATAAAACTTAACAATAAACGTTCATATTAAGGTGGGGGCCGCAAAATAAAGTCTGAGACCCCGGGCTTACGCCATCCTCTCACCTTCCTCGTTTTTTTTGTTTTTTTGTGCAGTGATCGTGGTGTTGTTTGCCGCCCTGAGAAGGCAGCGGAAGAAAGAGCCGCTGATCATCTCCAAAGACGACGTCCGAGACAACGTGGTCAGCTACAACGACGAGGGCGGCGGCGAGGAGGACACGCAGGCCTTCGACATCGGGACGCTGCGCAACCCCGAGGTGATGGACGCCAACAAGCTGCGCCGGGACATCATACCCGAAATGCTCTTTTCCTTCCGGAGGACATCGCCCATAAAGGATAACGCCGACGTCCGGGACTTCATTAACGGGAGGCTTCAAGAGAACGACTCCGACCCCACGGCGCCGCCCTATGACTCCCTGGCCACGTACGCCTACGAGGGCAGCGGCTCGCTGGCGGAATCTCTCAGCTCGTTGGAGTCGGCCGCCACCGAGGGCGACCAGGAGTACGATTACCTCAGCAGCTGGGGGCCGCAGTTCAAGAAGCTGGCGGAGATGTACATCGGGAGAAGCCCGGACCGGAATACCTAGACGGTATATCCCGGACCGAGATACCTAGACGGTATATCCCGGACTGAGATACCTAGAAGGTAGCCAGACCCCTATTTGTCTAACTAGCAACTACCTATGTATCAAACTATCTATCCGTTCATGTCTGGTTCTCGAGGTCGCCACCATCCGCCGGAGACCTTGGGAGGAACTTTTTTTGTTTTTTTTGGTCATAAGTAAAGATGCCTTTTAGGACTTTTTTTGTGAACAATGGCGTGGAAATGTGTTTTGTATTTGAGCAGAGAGATAGCAGTATTGTATACTATCAATGTTTCATAGCATTGGATTGTGGGTGTTTTTTTTAACGGGGCGGCGTTCCCCACCCGTTCCATTGAATACTGTACAAAAGTTTTGTTTTTTTCAACATTCTATATCAGGGGTAGGGAACCTATGGCTCTCGAGCCAGATGTGGCTCTTTTGATGACTGCATCTGGCTCTCAGATAAATCTTAGCTGACGTCGCCCAACACGATAAGTGTTGAATAATTCCTCCGGTAATCACGGTGTTAAAAATAATGCATTCTCACGCATTTGAATCCATCCGTCCGTTTCTACCACACCTGTTATTATTGGCTAGCTTCGGAATAACAATGGTATCAAAAAGAATAAGGGATGCACGCATTTAGTTGTTCTAATATGGAAAAGTCCAACATAGAATTTTCTCACAGTACAAGAGTCTACGTGTTTCTCCTCATTGAGCTAAATTTAATCCAGTCTCTGTTTAATTCCATGCTTCTTGTCTGTTTAATACCGTATTTTCCGCATTATAAGGCGCACCGGACTATAAGGCGCACCTTCAATGAACTTCCTATTTTAAAACGTTGTTCATATATAAGGCGCACCGCATTATAAGGCGCATAGAATAGACGCTATAGTAGAGGCTGGGGTTACGTTATGCATCTTTTAGATCAGGGGTCACCAAACTTTTTGAAACCAAGAGCTACTTCTTGGGTACTGATTAATGTGAAAGGCTACCAGTTTGATACACACTTAAATAAATTGCCATAAATAGCTAATTTGCTCAATTTACCTTTAACTCTATGTTATTATTAATAATTAATGATATTTATGTTTGTGGAAACACTGATCATCTTAATGATTTCTCACAATAAATATATATCGAAAGAGATATATATATATATATATATATATATAGTCCTTTTACGGAAGGTTTTTTGTAGAGAATAAATGATGAAAAAAAAACGCTCAATTGAACGGTTTAAAACAGGAGAAAACACAAAAAAAATGAAAAATCAATTTTTAAACATGGTTTATCTTCAATTTCGACTCTTTAAAATTCAAAATTCAACTGAAAATAAAAAATAAAAAATTGCTAGTTCCAATATTTTTGAAAAAATTAAAATAATTTATGGAACATTAATAGTCATTTTTCTCCTTTTAAAATTAATTTTAGAATTTTGATGACATGTTTTAAATAGGTTAAAATCCAATCTGCACTTTGTTAGAATATATAACAAATTGGACCAAGCTATATTTCTAACAAAGACAAATCATTATTTGTTCTAGATTTTCCAGAACAAAAATGTAAAAAATAAATTCAAAAGACTTTGAAATAAGATTTAAATTGGATTCTACAGATTTTCTAGATTTGCCCGAATATTTTTATTTTATTTTAATCACAATAAGTTTGAAGAAATATTTCACAAATATTCTTCATCAAAAAAACAGAAGCAAAAATGAATGAAGAATCAAATTGAAATTTATTTATTATTCTTTACAATAAAAAAATGAAAAAATACTTAAACATTGATTTAAATTGTCAGGAAAGAAGAGTAAGGAATTTAAAAGGTAAAAAGGTGTGTGTTTAAAATTCCAAAAATATTTTTTATGTTTGTATTTTTTCTCTGAAATTGTCTTTCTGACAGTTATAAGAAGCAAAGTAAAAAAATGAATAAAAATAATTTAATTAAACAAGTCAAGACCAAGTCTTTAAAATATTTTCTTGGATTTTCAAATTCTATTTGAGTTTTATCTCTCTTAGAATTAAAAATGTCGAGCAAAGCGAGACCAGCTTGCTAGTAAATAAATAAAATTAAAAAAATAGAGGCAGCTCACTGGTAAGTGCTGCTATTTGAGCTATTTTTAGAACAGACCAGCGGGCGACACATCTGGTCCTTACGGGCACCGCGTTGGTGACCCCTGGAATAAGGGATGCATGCATTTAGTTGTTGTAATCTGGGAAAGTCCAAATGAAAGAGGAGGCGTAGAAATCTCGCGTCAGAGCGTTGGACGACACTGTACAAGAGTCTACAGCAGGGGTGTCCAAGGTGCGGCCCGGGGGCCATTTGCGGCCCACAGCTAATCTTTTACCGGCCCGCCACACATTCTGCAAGAATTGCAAAAATGACAGTATTGCAAAAATAAAAAAAATAAAACATTTAAAAAAAGTGGAATGAGGTGAAATCTAATGAGAAAAAGTGGCAATGTTGTCTTTATTTTTTTTTCCATTGCTTAAAAAATTAAAAAAAAAAAAAAAGGACAAAAAAAACCTATACTATAATGAATTATTATTACTTAAAAATTATCACTTTAAAATGTTTTATGTGGAAAAAATATCGCATATGTTGTGTGGTTGCCATATAAAAACATCAAAGTTTTGACAAAAGAGCACAAAACAAACAAAATAGTTCAAACTTTAAATCGACAGACACATCGGAAGTTCATCTTGAAATGTAATTGTTAAAAGTATAAATAATAATGATAATAAAAATGCATCACTTTTTGAGTGGGGAGCCTTTCGGATCTCAAACATATTTAGTCGGATTTTATTTTACTTTTCACTGTGATTACTCAAAAATATTAGATAATTAAAATCAATGGTTTCTTGAATAATTGATCTTTGAGGGCTTCAATTGCTATATAAAGGAACTCTCCTGAAGGAATCAATAAAGTACTATCTATTTAAATACTGCACATTTCAGTTTTACTATAAAAAACAAAGTTGTCTTTGACAGAAAATGCATAAAACCTTATTTGTTTTACTTTATATGTGAAGTGTGAATTGAATTATATTTATATAGCGCTTTTCTCTAGTGACTCAAAGCACTTTACATAGTGAAACCCAATATCTAAGTTACATTTAAACCAGTGTGGGTGGCACTGGGAGCAGGTGGGTAAAGTGTCTTGCCCAAGGACACAACGGCAGCGACTAGGATGTCAGAGGCGGGAATCGAACCTGCAACCCTCAAGTTGCTGGCACGGCCACTCTACCAACCGAGCTATGCCGGTTATAAATCTCTATATCAAGTTGATATAGAGATTTACTGTAAGCATTAAATAAATAATAATAATATTACTTATTTTTAACATTTTAGTGACTGAGACCCTCTATGCTCCCCAGGAGCCCTAAGGATTAAAAAAACAAAAAGCCATATATTTTATGGTTTGAAAATGAAAAATATGAAAATCGCCCCGCATGCTTAAATTTTTCCGTTTGCGGCCCTCTGTGGAAAAAGTTTGGACACCCCTGGTCTGCGGATTTTTCCTCATTGAGCTAAATTGAATCCCGTCTCTGTTTAATTCCTTGCTTCTTGTCTGTTTAATACATGTCGTCAGTGTTTGAACTTGACAGTTGTCTTTCATGGCCAAAAAGGTTCCCGACCCCTGTTCTATATACTATTTGCTATTATTTGTCTGACAAGCAAATGTCCGCGTGAATGGTCGGTGCGGTTCCCTTTTGTCACACTGGTGTCCATTTCATCACGTAGGCGTGAAACATGTAACCGGAAAAAAAAAAAAAAACGTGTACGTTGTAGGCCAACACTGGATTCATGCTGCTTGAATGCCGAGTCACATTGTTTTATATTTATATTTTTATACTTATTTTTATAATAAAATGTGGAAAAAAAAAAAAATGACCTGGTTTTAGGTCTTTGAGGAGTGTTTATTCCTGTGACGATAAGCCTTAATAAGGTCGTACTCGGTAGTTGCGACTAATTGGATCTCGGTGGCCAGTGGTGAACTTTAAAGGGAATGAAACTGCCTCCCTCCTCGGGGTTTCCATCTCGGCAGCGAAGACCACTCACCGGACTCGCCACGTGACTGAGTAGAACATGTCTTGTTTGATGTGAGAAAGCCGTATGCATGTCACATGGAATAAAACATGACGCGTGATCCCCCCCTCGATGGTGAATGAGCTGTGGGACGTAGCAACAACCCTGCTTCATGTGGACCCTGGCCAGAATGTTCCGCCTGACTGACTGCACTTGTTACGCAAGAGGTGCTCAAAGGTTTTGCACACGCATCCAGAACGTCATCCATCCCCGGCGAATCCGGGTGTTGTTGATAAATGGCTTTGGCTTTGGATAGTAGAGTTTTAAAGGCCTACTGAAACCCACTACTACCGACCACACAGTCTGATAGTTTATATATCAATGATGAAATCTTAACATTGCAACACATGCCAATACGGCCGGTTTAGTTTACTAAATTGCAATTTTAAAATTTCGCGTGGAAGTATCATGCTAAAATGTCGCGGTAATGTAGAAGACATTTTGTTCCAGCACCGTTCACAGCTATAAGTCGTCTCTTTTCATCGCATAATTCCACAGTATTCTGGACATCTGTGTTGCTGAATCTTTTGCAATTTGTTCAATGAATAATGGAGACGTCAAAGAAGAAAGCTGTAGGTGGGAGGCGGTGTATTGCGGCCGCTTTTAGCAACACAACCACAGCCGGTGTTTCATTGTTTACATTCCCGAAAGATGACGGTGAAGCTTTACTATGGAACAGAGCGGTCAAGCGAACATGGTTGGATTGGACCACACACACAAAGTACAGTGTATCATGCAGCAATCATTTCGAAAGATCGTGTTTCGAAGAGGGTCCCTTGCGAAGGGCAGAGATGGGCATCGCCACCACCCGTCGACTGGTGCTGAAGAAAGGTGCGGGGCCGACCTTCAGGTTGTACAGGTACGAACATATAATCTCAATAAAAAACTAGTAACACAATAAGAAGATAAGGGATTTTCCAGAATTATCCTAGTAAATGTGTCTAATAACATCTGAATTGCTCCAAATGTATAGTCTTTTTTTTTCCTAGTCCTTCACTCTCACTTTCCTCATCCACAAATCTTTCATCCTCGCTCAAATTAATGGGGAAATTGTTGCTTTCTCGGTTTGAATCGCTCTCCCTGCTGGTGGCCATGAATATAAACAATGTGAGGATGTGAGGAGCTCCACAACCCGTGATGTCATGTGCATATCATCTGCTACTTCCGATAAAGGCAAGGCTTTTTTATCAGCACCAAAAATTGCGAACTTGATCATCGATGTTCTCTACTCAATCCTTTCCGCAAAAATATGGCAATATCGCCAAATGATCAAGTATGACACATAGAATGGACCTGCTATCTTCGTTTAAATAAGACAATCTTGCACTTACAGGTGTAGGGACAAACTGTAGGTACTGACGGTGGTTTTTCTCAAGTGTTCCTGAGCCCGCTTCGAATTTAAAAAAACGGGTGTGTTTGTGGTTTTCGCGGTACACACACAAAAAAAAAGCAAACGCAAAACCGAACGCAAGTTTGAATACCGTGACGTGGACCACCTGCGGGGTTCTCCGCAATGATTTCCCTCAAAGACTTGGAGTACTTCATTAGGCAGGATTGGACTTTAAAACCCGGTCCATGGGATTGTGGTGGTCTGTGATTTTCCACAGTCCTAAAAAACTCGAAAACAGTGAAATTGGCACGTTGTGTAAATGGTAAATAAAAACAGAATACAATGATTTGCAAATCCTTTTTAACCTGTATTCAATTGAATAGACTGCGAAGACAATATACTTAAAGTTCGAACTGACAAACTTAATTTAATTTTGCAAAGACTCATAAACTTAGAATTTAATGGCAGCAAGACATTGCAAAAAAGTTGTCACAGGGGCAATTTCTCCACTGTGTTTCATGGCCTTTACTTTAAACAACACTCAGTAAACGTTTGGGAACGGAGTAGACCAATTTTTGAAGTTTCTTAGGTGGAATTCTTTCCCATTTTTACTTGAAGTACAGTCTCCGTTGTGGTATTTTAGGCTTCATATTGCACCACACATTTTCAATGGGAGACAGGTCTGGACTACAGGCAGGCCAGTCTAGTACCAGCACTCTTTTACTACAAAGCCACGCTGTTGTAGCACGTGGCTTGGCATTGTCTTGCTGAAATAAGCAGGGGCGTCCATGATCACGTTGCTTGGATGTGCTCCAAAACCTGTATGGACCATTCAGCATTAATGGTGCCTTCACAGATGTGTAAGTTCCCCATGCCTTGGGCACTAATTAAAGTTAAAGTACCAATGATTGTCACACACATACTAGATGTGGCGAAATTTTTCTCTGGATTTGACCCATCACCCTTGATCACCCCCATACCATCACAGAAGCTGGCTTTTCAACTTTGCGCCTATAACAGTCCGGATAATTATTTTCCTCTTTGGTCCGGAGGACACAACGTCCACAGTTTCCAAAAACAATTTGAAATGTGAACTCGTCAGACCAAAGAACACTTTTCCACTTTGCATCAGTCAATCTTAGATGAGCTCGGGCCCAGCGAAGCCGGCGGCATTTCTGGGTGTTGTTGATAAATGGCTTTGGCTTTGCATAGTACAGTTTAAACCTGCACTTACAGATGTAGCGACCAACTGTAGTTACTGACAGTGGTTTTCTGAAGTGTTCCCGAGCCCATGTGGTGGTACCCTTTACACACTGATGTTAGTTTTTTGATGCAGCACCGCCTGAGGGATCGAAGGTCACCGGCATTTAATGTTGGTTTTCAGCCTTGGTGATGTCTCCAGATTCTCTGAACCATTTGATGTTATTACGGACTGTAAATAGTGAAATCCCTAATTTCCTTCCAATAGCTGGTTGAGAAATGTTGTTCTTAAACCGTCCGCTCAGGCATTTGTTCACAAAGTGGTGACCCTCGCCCCATCCTTGTTTGTGAATGACTGAGCATTTTACTGAAGCTGCTTTTATACCCAATCAAGGCACCCACCTGTTCCCAATTCGCCTGTTCACCTGTGGGATGTTCCAAATAAGCATTTGATGACCATTCCTCAACTTTCTCAAGTCCTTTTTGCCACTTGTGCCAGCTTACTTTGAAACATGTTACAGGCATCAAATTCCAAATGAGCGAATATTTCCAGTTTTTTCAGTTCTGACGTTAAATATCTTGTCTTTGAAGTCTATTCCATTGAATATAGGTTGAAAAGGATTCGAAAATCATTGTATTCTGTTTTTATTTACCATTTACACGACGTGCCAACTTCACTGGGTTCCGTACAAAACTGGTCTAAGATCTGAAAAGACACAAAAGATGTCAAATTCAGTAGATCCCCCCCCCCACCCCCACCCCCACCCCCTCAGACCATCTGCGAGTCCCTGAGAGTCCTGACACCTTTCCACCACGAGCAGGAGGTTGAAGCCCCGGCCTTCACACCAACACACGCCTCACTGAACCTGGACGAGCTCACACTGTGGACTTCCAGGCATCCAGATTGCGCTCCCGTTCACTTTGTCCGAACAGAATGCGGCCTTTTAATTCTCGCCCGTCGTCCGGCTTCTCGCCGCGCACACCTCGAAAAGACTTCAGGTCGTGCGGCCGACCTGCGCTCGGCTTGACCGACTGTCACGCAGCGTGGTGCGGCGTGGGGCCCGTGGAGAAAACCCATTACTGTGAAGCTTAGCGGAATCCTGAAGGTGCCGAGGTGTACTGACCTCTCACGGTGCTCGACCCCATTTGTCCTTTCTCGGAATAACAACACTGCGGGCATATCGCCAATTTCAGACCAAATAGGACAAACCGTAAAACTCAAGTTGGGAATCAGCAATCTGTGGGTTCCTGGTTCAATCCCCACCTTCTATTATCCTAGTCACGTCCGTTGTGTCCTTGAGCAAGACACTTCACCCTTGCTCCAGGTTAGCGCCTTGCATGGCAGCTCCAAGCCATCAGTGCGTGAATGGGTGAATGTGGTATTAGTATATACACCTCCAAATGAGGCATAATGATGCGATATGTACATGCAGTTAGCCTATTTCGCATGTTAGCACCGATTAGACTGACCAAATATGCCTGATTAGCACTCTAGCAAATCAATAAAATCATCAAAGCTCACCTCTGTGTATTGACACACAGCATAAAATGTTTGGTGGACAAAATGAGACAAGGGAGTGGCATATAAAACACGTCTCTCTGTGGCAGCATCGGAGAAAGTCGTACACGTAAACAAACTATGAGGCGCTAAAGAGCCGCACGTGGCTCGAGAGTCGCGAGTTGCTGACCCCCGTGCTAGCCGAATGAGCTCAAATACACCTCCAAACTAGGCGTAATGATGCAATATGTACATGCAGTTAGCCTATTTCGCATGTTAGCACCGATTAGATTGACCAAATATGCCTGATTAGCACTCCAGCAAAACAAAAAAAACAGCATAGCTCAACTCTGTGTATTCACGTACAGAATAAAATGTTTGGTGGACAATACGAGACAAAGGAGTGGCATATAAAACACGTCTCTCTGTGGCAGCATCGGAGAAAGTCGTACATGTAAACAAACTATGAGGCGCTAAAGAGCCGCACGTGGCTCGAGAGTCGCGAGTTGCTGACCCCCGTGCTAGCCGAATGGGCTCAAATACACCTCCAAATGAGGCGTAATGATGCAATATGTACATGCAGTTAGCCTATTTCGCATGTTAGCACCGATTAGATTGACCAAATAGGCCTGATTAGCACTCTAGCAAATCAATAAAATCAGCAAAGCTCAACTCTGTGTATTCACACACAGCATAAAATGTTTGGTGGACAAAATGAGACAAAGGAGTGGCATATAAAACACGTCTCTCTGTGGCAGCATCGGAGAAAGTCGTACATGTAAACAAACTATGAGGCGCTAAAGAGCCGCACGTGGCTCGAGAGTCGTGAGTTGCTGACCCCCGTGCTCGCCGAATGAGCTCAAATACACCTCCAAATGAGGCGTAATGATGCAATATGTACATGCAGTTAGCCTATTTCGCATGTTAGCACCGATTAAATTGACCAAATATGCCTGATTAGCACTCTAGCAAAACAAAAAAAACAGCAAAGCTCAACTCTGTGTATTCACGTACAGCATAAAATGTTTGGTGGACAATATGAGACAAAGGAGTGGCATATAAAACACGTCTCTCTGTGGCAGCATCGGAGAAAGTCGTACATGCGCTAAAGAGCCGCATGTGGCTCCAGATTCGCAGGTTGCTGACCCCCATGACTATAAGCCACATATCATATAAACAAACTATATCCTTGAGAAAAGACTACCTGTCTCCGAGTTATGACTTAAAGCAGGTGTTTTCCAGACACACACAAACATCTCTTTTTATGGTCAGGGTGTGCTGTCCTGACTTAGCACACACTCCCACAACAGGAAGGAGGAATAAAAAACTGATGGTTGGGCTTCTTCGAGTTAGGAGTACTTCATTTTTTTTTTTACCTAAGGTCCTCCAGGTACTGCAGACCCGTTTTAATGACACTCGCTTGTAATAAAGCAACTTTTTTTTCAGCAAAGCGTCTCCAACGTACGTTTATTTTCATCCAGTCCCACTGCTTTGTCGCCCTTTTATTCAGGAGGGGGTGACAGGACCAAAAATACACTTCATTATGTAAAAAAGTATCAACAAAATGTGGTTGCATATTACTTACACGTACAAATACTCGAAGGTAGGAGCGTATTAGAAAGATGTCCGGTAACAAACGTGTCCGCATCGTTTGACTTACTGCGCCATGAGCCTGATTTAATAAATGTTTGTGGCCACTATGTGTCGCCAAAAGAAATGAGTAACCACACCCCTTCAACTTAAAGACAGTATAAGTCCATTTCAGACTGTTAAAAACTAATTTGTTTGTCTTTTTCATTCCGACCATTTGTTCTTTGACTCATTTCACTTGATCAAACATTTTCTAACATTAAAATATAACTACATTATGAATGATTTTTTTTGCTGATATTGTATCGGTATTTACTAATACCTCCGGGTACTGCAGACCTGTCTTAATGACATTCGCTTGTAATAAAACAACTTTTTGTTCAGGAAAGCATCTTCAACGTATGTCTTTTTTGATCCCGCCGTCCTGCTGTGTTCCCCTTCTACCAGACCAGAAATACACTTCACTACGTAAACAAGTATCAACAACATATAGTTGCATATTACCTACACGTACTAAGACTCGAAGGTAGAAGCGTATTAGAACGATTTCCAGTAACAAACGTGTCCGCATCGTTCGACTTACTGCGACATGAGTTTGTTTTAATAAAATATTGTGGGCACTAGGTGTTGTCAAAACAAATGAATAACCACAGTACTTCAACTTAAAGACAGCAAAAGTCCATTTCAGACTGTTAATAACTAATTTGTTTGTCTTTTTTCATTCTGACCATTTGTTCTTTGACTCATTTCACTTGATCAAACATTTTCTAACATTAAAATATAACTACATTATGAAATATTTTTTTAATGATATTGTATCGGTATTTACTAATACCTCCGGGTACTGCAGACCTGTCTTAATGACATTCGCTTGTAATAAAACAACTCTTTATTAAGGAAAGCATCTTCAACGTATGTCTTTTTTGATCCAGCCATCCTGCTGTGTTCCCCTTCTACCAGACCAGAAATACAATTCATTATGTAAACAAGTATCAACAACATATAGTTGCATATTACCTACACGTACTAAGACTCGAAGGTAGAAGCGTATTAGAACGATCTCCAGTAACAAACGTGTCCGCATCGTTCGACTTACTGCGACATGAGCTTGTTTTAATAAAATTTTGTGGGCACTAGGTGTCGTCAAAACAAATTAATAGCCATGGCACTTCAACTTAAAGACAGTATAAGTCCATTTCAGACTGTTAATAACTAATTTGTTTATCTTTTTCATTCTGACCATTTGTTCTTTGACTCATTTCACTTGATCAAACATTTTCTAACATTAAAATATAACTACATTATGAATGATTTTTTTTGCTGATATTGTATCGGTATTCACCAATACCTCCGGGTACTGCAGACCTGTCTTAATGACATTCGCTTGTAATAAAGCAACTTTTTGTTCAGGAAAGCATTTTCAACGTATGTCTTTTTTGATCCAGCCCGACTGCTGTGTTCCCCTTCTACCAGACCAGAAATACACTTCATTACGTAAACAAGTATCAACAACATATAGTTGCATATTACCTACACGTACTAAGACTCGAAGGTAGAAGCGTATTAGAACGATTTCCAGTAACAAACGTGTCCGCATCGTTCGACTTACTGCGACATGAGCTTGTTTTAATAAAATATTGTGGGCACTAGGTGTTGTCAAAACAAATTAATAACCACAGTACTTCAACTTAAAGACAGCCAAAGTCCATTTCAGACTGTTAATAACTAATTTGTTTTTCTTTTTCATTCTGACCATTTGTTCATTGACTCATTTCACTTGATCAAACATTTTCTAACATTAAAATATAACTACATTATGACTTATTTTTTTAATTATATTGTATCGGTATTTACTAATACATCCGGGTACTGCAGACCTGTCTTAATGACATTCGCTTGTAATAAAGCAACTTTTTGTTCAGGAAAGCATCTTTAACGTATGTCATTTTTGATCCAGCCGTCCTGCTGTGTTCCCCTTCTACCAGACCAGAAATACACTTCATTATGTAAACAAGTATAAACAAGATATAGTTGCATATTACCTACACGTACTAAGACTCGAAGGTAGAAGCGTATTAGAACGATTTCCAGTATTAAACGTGTCCGCATCGTTCGACTTACTGCAACATGAGCTTGTTTTAATAAAATATTGTGGGCACTAGGTGTCGTTAAAACAAATCAATAACCACGGTACTTCAACTTAAAGACAGCCTAAGTCCATTTCAGACTGTTAATAACTAATTTGTTTGTCTTTTTTCATTCCGATCATTTGTTCTTTGACTCATTTTACTTGATTAAACATTTTCTAACACTAAAATATAACTAAATTTGGTTTGATTTTTTTTTGCTGTTATTGTATCGGTATTTACCAATACCTTTGGGTACTGCAGACCTGTCTTAATGACATTCGCTTGTAATAAAACAACTTTTTATTAAGGAAAGCATCTTCAACGTATGTCTTTTTTGATCCAGCCATCCTGCTGTGTTCCCCTTCTACCAGACCAGAAATACACTTCATTATGTAAACAAGTATCAACAACATTTAGTTGTATATTACCTACATCAGGGGTCGGCAACCCAAGATGTTGAAAGAGCCATATTGGACCAAAAATACAAAAACAAATCTGTCTAGATCCGCAAAACAAATTTAAAAGCCATACTAAATACAGATAGTGTGTCATGAGATATTAATTTAATTAAGAGGACTTAAAGGTAACTAAATAAGCTCAAATATTCCTACAAATGAGGCATAATGATGCAATGTGTACATATAGCTAGCCTGAATAGCTTGTTAGCATCGATTAGTGTTGATCGAACATTTTCTAACACTAAAATATAACTAAATTATGTATGATTTTTTTTTTGCTGGTATTGTATCGGTAATTACCAATACTTCTGGGTACTGCAGACCTGTCTTAATGACATTAGCTTGTTATAAAGCAACTTTTTGTTCAGCCCTTTAACCCGGGAAGGGGTGACAAGACCAGAAATACCCTTCATCACATTCACCTCGCCCTTTCTTGACAGCACAGGTGGACAACAGGGACGTCCCCGTGTGTCCAGATGGCCTTGCAGGGTGTGACTTGAAAACCACACGGCGGATATGCGAGAATACCGACCACCAAATCATTTATACTGTGCGCACACGACGCAACTTAATGGTACATAGCGGGGACCATCTCGGCTCTCAACCCGTTCCTCCTCGGCAAATGACTTTGCCAGGGGAAGGCATCGGCCTCCTCGCTCGCTTTGTTAAAATCACAAGGAAAAAAAAATTTGGCAAGTAGGGCGTCTTAATGACTAAACAAATTGTTGCACATTCCGGACTCGTCTGGGTAATTTTCAGCGGGGAAATGTAATCGGTGAGCTGAAATGGGTATCCGTCCTGGGGCCCCCGGGGCGGCCGCATACAATAAAATAAAAACACGCATTTATCGCATATTGCTGCTTCCTTTGCTGTCAGTTGGGATATTATTCTGTCGGATTGAATCAAATCCGGGTGACGTGCTCTTGTTTGCTCGCCCGCGTCCGTCAATTAAGGCTTAATGGACAATAAAAGCTCAGTCTGAGAGGGAATTTACTGCTTCTATATGTTGCCTTCTCACTGATGTACATCGAGTGGGGATTTACATGAGTATCTGGCTCTATCTGCTGGACAAAACATATCACTGCATCACTCCCTTTATGACGGGTGCTATATGTGGAAATGATTATAAATACAATTATAAATAAATAGAATATAACACTGCAAGGTAATCAAATTATTTAGTAAAAAATGGTGTAAACTTTGTTAATTTTTGGATTTGTTGATGTTGCTGAAACGACACGCGTGTGAATGGAGCTGCTGTCGTCATATAAGAAACTCCAGCAGAGGGCAGCAGAGATCTTTGCGGAACCAAAGTCTGCAGCCTGGAAGACTTTTCAATGACTTCATTCTTTGGCCCTGTCTTCATCACTAATCAGATCCCACAAAATTTAAAATGTCCTCCATTATTCAGCTTTGACTTTTTAACTAGGGTGTGCAGAGCTTCTGTCGCTCATTCGGCTCCAAAAATGAGCTCATAGTTTGCGGAAGGTTATTGGAGATAAATGGAAAAACATGTAAATAAAACGCTTAAAAGCTTTACGCGTCATTTTTTTTGGGGGGGGGAATAAAAAAATTTGACCTTGCTGTAGGGAGCGTTAATACTGTGATTGCGGCGGCAAATAAATATTAAACTCAAACCTACGGAGTGAAATCACAAACAACTCAAAACATTTTATTCAATCAAGTCTTAATACGGACTCTTTGTAAACATGTTATCATATTAGCGAATGCTAACAACGCTCATTTGGATAGCACTTACAAATATGCATGAAAACACTCCTACAGAAATCACACCTGGGACCGTTTAGTAAGTGTGAGTTGTTTTAGTTATATTGTAAAACTTAAAAACGTTGCTTGGAGTGATGAATGAAAAATCCGTATGAGTCGAAACGCAATGGACTGCTCGAAGACTCAATGGCACTCTACTTTTGATTGAAAACACTAAATATAAGGAGACTGCAGCAACTACAGAAAGCAAACTCGTCCAACAGATGGCGCCATAGCACAAACAAAACACCTCTGTGAGTTTTTAAAAAAAAAAATTTTTTAACTATTTTATTTATGAAGTCAACTCAAACCTTCGGCCTTGCCTGGACTCTATGAAGTGATATAACAAAAAACTCTTAGAGCGTAGGGCGAGACTGTGACTAAGTGTGCAGCTCCATGCGTTCTCCTCATGAGCTAAATTGAACTATGTCTCTGCATCTCTTGTGGTTGAAAGAACTACGTATAAGGACACCGCAGCACTTACAGTAAACAAACTCGTCCAACAGATTGGCGCCATGGTACACACAAAAAACCTTAGTGAATTTGCTTGTTTTTTTATTATTTTAATTATAAAGTCAACTCAAACCTTTGGCATTCTCGGACTCTATAATGCAATATAACAACTTAAACGTGTTTATTCAGTTAAGTCTTAACACAGACTCTTGTAAACATGTTAGCATATTAGCTAATGGTAACAACCCTAGCATCATTACATTTCAATAGCACATAGACATACGCATGAAAACACTCCTAAAGACATCACACATGGGTCAATTAAGTAAGTGTGAATTGTTTTAGTTACATTGTAAAACTAACAAACAATGCTTGAGTGATGAATGAAAAATACATTTCAGTAGTAACTGTTAGAATAATTATGTGTAAGTTATCATACAACTTTAGTATGCTTAAAGTCTGTTGCTATAGTTATTAGCTATTTTGCTCAAGCTGTACTTTTTCTATCTCTGCAAGGACAAAACTTCTTGTCTGAGGGTTTGCCTCAGCCGCAGATGTTATCTTTGTTTTTAGCCCGCTAACAGCCAAGGACTTCAAGGACGTCAACGAAGATAAGATGACAGGACGCAGAAGAAGCAGAGACAAGGCGAAATCACAAGGCCCCCAGCACATTCCGCTACGTATTGTGCATATTGGAGCTGCTTTGCATGACATGTGTGGCCACTCCTTTCATAGGCAGCCTCTGTGATGTTGATTGGGGAACTCCTGAATAAATAGAGGGACACGGGAGTTGTACTTTTGAGCGTAGGGCGAGACTGTGACTAAGTGTGCAGGTCCATGCGTTCCCCTCATGAGCTAAATTGAACTATGTCTCTGCATGATTCTTTGCTTCATGTCTGTTTAATAGATGTCATCAGTTTTTGAACCTGACAGTTACGCTATGGACCGCTAGAAGACTGACTGGTACTCTACTTCTGGTTGAAGGCACTAAGTATAAGGACACCACAGCACCTACAGTAAGCAAACTCGTCCAACAGATGGCGCCATGGCACAAACAAAAAACCTTAGTGAATTTGCTTGTTTGTTTTTTTTTAAACTATTTTATTCATGAAGTCAACTCAAATCTTTAGCATTGCTTGGACTGTATGAACTCAAACGTTTTTATTAAAGCACCAAAATAATTCCCGGGCGCAGCCACTGTCGCTGCTCACTGCTCCTCTCAACTCCCAGGAGTTGGAACAAGGGGATGGGTTAACTGGTTGGATTTTCTGTAATATGCGGTGTTTCGCTGCAACGATGCATGGATATTTCCCCATAACTGACGCAGAAATGATCCCGCAGTGGAAACACAAGTTTGGTTACGGTTCATCAATCCGAACGATACAGATTACAGGACTGTTTGGTGGAATCTTGGTTTTAGAAAAGTGTAACAATGATTTAATGGCATCGAACGCACAACCGGCAGAGGAAACAATCCTGATGGCAGTTCAAAGATTGGCATTGGACACTCGGGTCCAGCTTCACGGTGGAAGAGGGGTTAGTGTGTCTGCCTCAGAATACGACGGTCTTGAGTAGTCAGGGTTCAATCCCGGGCTCGGGATCTTTCTGTGTGGAGTTTGCATGTCCTCCCCGTGAATGCGTGGGTGCCCTCCGGGTACTCCGGCTTCCTCCCACTTCCAAAGACATGCACTTTGGGATAGGTTGATTGGCAACACTAAATTGGCCCTAGTGTGTGAATGTTGTCTGTCTATCTGTGGTGCCCCTGCGATGAGTGGCGACTTGTCCAGGGTGTACCCCGCCTTCCGCCCGATTGTAGCTGAGATAGGCACCAGCGCCCCCCGCTGAGAATAAGCGATAGAGAATGGATGGATGGATGGATATATTTATAACAAATTATTGAACAATACAGTTCTCTGGTGTCTGTTTGCCGTCACCTCCCCTTAGTCAAGACGTAACAACTGTGATTATAAGTGGAATTATTCATTACTTATCATGATAAGCAATGTCAGCTCAGATTTATCCGAGAGCCAGATGCAGTCATCAAAAGAGCCACATTTGGCTCGCGAGCCATAGGTTCCCTAAACCTGCACTACCGATTATGAACAATTTGTGCTGCTTCTTTCTATGCAGCAACCATTAACTGGTTGGATTTTCCGTAATATGCGGTGTTTCGCTGCTACGATGTCAGGATAATTCCCCATAACTGACGCAGAAATTATCCCGCAGTGGAAACACAAGTTTGGTTACGGTTCGTCAATCCGAACGATACAGATTACAGGACTGTTTGGTGGAAACTTGGTTTTAGAAAAGTGTAACAATGATGTCATGGCTTTGAACACACAACTGGCAAAGGAAACAAGCCTGATGGCGGTTCAAAGATTGGCATTGGACACTCGGGTCCAGCTTCACGGTGAAAGAAGGGTTACCACGTCTGCCTCACAATACGGAGGTCTCGAGTAGTCAGGGTTCAATCCCGGGTTTGGGATCTTTCTGTGTGGAGTTTGCATGTCCTCCCCGTGAATGCGTGGGTTCCCTCTGGGTATTCCGGCTTCCTCCCACTTCCAAAGACATGCACCTGGGGATAGGTTGATTGGCAACACTAAATTGGCCCTAGTGTGTGAATGTTGTCTGTCTATCTGTGTTGCCCCTGCGATGAGGTGGCGACTTGTCCAGGGTGTACCCCGCCTTCCGCCCGATCGTAGCTGAGATAAGCACCAGCGCCCCCCGCCGAGAATAAGCGATAGAAAATGGATGGATAGATGGATATATTTATAACAAATTATTCAACAACGTGAATGCGTGGGTTCCCTCCGGGTACTCCGGCTTCCTCCCACCTCCAAAGACATGCACCTGGGGATAGGTTGATTGGCAACACTAAATTGGCCCTAGTGTGTGAATGTGAGTGTGAATGTTGTCTGTCTGTCTGTGTTGGCCCTGCGATGAGGTGGCGACTTGTCCAGGGTGTACCCCGCCTTCCGCCCGATTGTAGCTGAGATAGGCACCAATTACCCCCGCGACCCCAAACGGAATAAGCGGTGGGAAATGGATGGATGGATGGATATATACAGTATATAACAAATTATTGAACAATACAGTGCTCTGGTGTCTGTTTGCCGTCACCTCCCCTTAGTCAAGACGTAACAACTGTGATTATAAGTGGAATTATTCATTACTTATCATGTTAAGCAATGTCAGGTCAGATTTATCCGAGAGCCAGATGCAGTCATCAAAAGAACCACATTTGGCTCGCGAGCCATAGGTTCCCTAAACCTGCACTACGCCATACCGATTATGAACAATCTGTGCTGTTTCTTTCCATGCAGCAACCATTAACTGGTTGGATTTTCTGTAATATGCGGTGTTTCGCTGCTACGATGTCAGGATATTTCCCCATAACTGACTCAGAAATGATCCCACAGTGGAAACACAAGTTTGGTTACGGTTTGTCAATCCGAACGATACAGATTACAGAACTGTTTGGTGGAAACTTGGTTTTAGAACAGTGTAACAATGATGTCATGGCTTTGTACACACAACCAGCAGAGGAAACAAGCCTGATGGCAGTTCAAAGATTGGCATTGGACACTCGGGTTCAGCTTCACGGTGGAAGTGGGGTTAGTGCGTCTGCCTCACAATACGAAGGTCTTGAGTAGTCAGGGTTCAATCCCGGGCTCGGGATCTTTCTGTGTGGAGTTTGCATGTCCTCCCCGCGAATGCGTGGGTTCCCTCCGGGTACTCCGGCTTCCTCCCACCTCCAAAGACATGCACCTGGGAATAAGTTGATTGACAAAACTAAATTGGCCCTAGTGTGTGAATGTGAGTGTGAATGTTGTCTGTCTATCTGTGTTGCCCCTGCGATGAGGTGGCGACTTGTCCAGGGTGTACCCCGCCTTCCGCCTGATTGCAGCTGAGATAGGCACCGGCGCCCCCCGCCGAGAATAAGCGATAGAAAGTGGATGGATGGATGGATATATTTATAACAAATTATTGAACAATACAGTTCTCTGGTGTCTGTTTGCCGTCAGCTCCCCTTAGTCAAGACGTAACAACTGTGATTATAAGTGGAATTATTCATTACTTATCATGATAAGCAATGTCAGCTCAGATTTATCCGAGAGCCAGATGCAGTCATCAAAAGAGCCACATTTGGCTCGCGAGCCATAGGTTCCCTAGACCTGCACTACCGATTATGAACAATTTGTGCTACTTCTTTCCATGCAGCAACCATTAACTGGTTGGATTTTCCGTAATATGCGGTGTTTCGCTGCTACGATGTCAGGATAATTCCCCATAACTGACGCAGAAATTATCCCGCAGTGGAAACACAAGTTTGGTTACGGTTCGTCAATTCGAACAATACAAATTACAGGACTCTTTGGTGGAACCTTGGCATCGTACACACAACCGGCAATGGCGGTTGGCATTGGACACTCGGGTCCAAACTTTCTATCATGTCAGACAAGATTGGAGCACTCTGCCATGTCGTTAGGGTTTGTGGGTGTCTTCCAGAGGTCAGCTGCCGGCTCGGTTCCTATCTGGTGCCTTTTGTCAAGCGCCATTCCGCTAAGCGCGTCCAAATTGGGTAATTCCGTGCTCAATTAGGCAGGGCAGACACAGGACATTCAACACAATGTCAACGAGACGCCACTTTGAGCGTGCCATCAATTTGACAGGCAGTCAAAGAGGTGGCTTGATGAGCTCTCGCACGTGCCACCGCCCCCAAGGCCATCGGCGCCATTGAATTCCAGCGCCGCGTCTGTAAGTCACCGCAGATCGGCCCTGACGCACGGCCAAAAGTGCACTCGCGGTCACCGGCTGACAACGGCGGCTCGGGCAATTGCGCGCCGTATCGTTGCCCGTCCCCTGAGCGGCGGCGGCGGCCATGAAGCTGGGATAAAAGAGACCCGGCGGGCGGAAACAAAAGCGCTGCAGTTGTCCTCAGGCAAGAGGCCAGAGAGATGAAAGGAGATTGAGGCGGCGGAGAAAAAGAACGAGGGACGCGGGTGACCGGTCAGCTGGGTGGCGTGCCCTGGGACCGCCATCCAGCCGGGTTGCACGGACAGATAAAGAGCTAAGAGGGTCACCTGCTCAGTGGCCTTGTGGTTGGCGTGTCCGCCCTGAGATCAGCAAGTCGTGAGTTCATACCAAAGACGATAAAAAATGGGACCCGTTACCTCCCTGCTTGGCACTCAGCATCAAGGGTTAGAATTGGGGGTTAAATCACCAAAATGATTCCCGAGCGCGGCCACCGCTGCTGCTCACTGCTCACCTCCCGGTAGGTGGAACGAGGGGATGGGTCTACTTTAAAGGCCCACTGAAATGAGATTGTCTTATTTAAACGGGGATAGCAGGTCCATTTTATGTGTCATACTTGATCATTTCCCGATATTGCCATATTTTTGCTGAAAGGATTTAGTAGAGAACATCGACGATAAAGTTCGCAACTTTTGTTCGCTAATAAAAAAAGCCTTGCCTGTACCGGAAGTAGCAGCCGATGTGCGCGTGACGTCACGGGTTGTGGAGCCCCTCACTTCTGAACATTGTTTACAATCATGGCCACCAGCAGCTAGAGCGATTCGGACCGAGAAAACGACGATTTCTCCATTAATTTGAGCGAGGATGAAAGATCCGTGGATGAGGAAAGTGAGAGTGAAGGACTAGAAAAAGTGAAGTGAATTATATTTATATAGCGCTTTTCTCAAGTGACTCAAAGCGCTTTACATAGTGACACCCAATATTTAAGTTACATTTAAACCAGTGTGGGTGGCACTGGGAGCAGGTGGGTAAAGTGTCTTGCCCAAGGACACAACGGCAGTAACTAGGATGGCACAAGCGGGAATCGAACCTGCAACCCTCAAGTTGCTGGCACGGCCACCCTACCAGCCGAGCGATGCCGCCCCAAAAAAAGAAAAAAAAAAGTGGGAGCGATTTAAATGTTATTAGACACATTTACTAGGATAATTCTGGAAAATCCCTTATCTTCTTATTGTGTTACTGGTGTTTTAGTGAGATTAAATGGTCGAACCTGTACAATCTGAAAGTCGGCCACAGGTGTGGTGACCTCCAGTGTCTCAGAGGGAAGTCACGTTTCTCGACGAGGCGACGGCAGCCGGGCTGAGATTTTCTTTTTCCCCTCCACCACGCTGTTAACATCCGACGGTTGGGGGAGGCCGGTGGGAGGAGGCAAGAGAGCCCGCACCTGCAGGAGGAACGACGCAAGCTCTCCGCTCATGTCTACGGTATGAGCCGACTTATTACCACCATTTTCTCACCGAAACCTGACGATTTACATGTGGTAGGCAACCATATTCGCTTGACCGCTCTGTTCCATGGTAAAGCTAGTAAACTAGTGAGCATCCTGGATGATGCCAGTCACCCTCTGCATAGCGTTATCAGTAGCCAGAGGAGCCTGTTCAGTGCTAGACTGCTTCATCCCAAGTTCAGGACCAATAGACTCAAAAACTCTTTTGTCCCACACGCCATTAGACTGTACAACTCCTCTCTGGGGCGGGGGACAGGGGGTACTAGGATGACAGGGGATGCAAAACAATAACAGTGCAATACGTTTTTTCATAACATGGTCACTACTGCCTACTTTGTCTTGTTATATTCTTATTTTACTGTTATATTTTTATTCCCATTGTTGCTTTTTATCTTTTTATTCTTATTGTGATATTTCTCTATTTTGTTTCCATTTAAACCCTCATTATTTACGATTGACTTTAATTTAAATTGATCTCAACTCTGTACACCAGTGGTCCCCAACCACCGGGCCGCAGAAGAATTTTTTTATAAAAAAAAATTCAAATTAAAAAATATATATATTATATCAACATAAAAAACACAATATACACTTACAATAAGTGCACCAATCACAAAAACCTCCATTTTTCATGGCAAAATCGTCCCTTTTTCATGACAAAGAAGAAAAAAAAATAAAAATAAAAAAAAAGGACACCCCCCCGGGCGGCGGGACAAATTATTAAGCGTTGACCGGTCCGCGGATACAAAAAGGTTGGGGACCACTGCTGTACACTCCTGCTGTAATTTTAATTTTCCTGAAGGAACTCTCCTGAAGGAATCAATAAAGTACTATCTATCTATCTATCTAAAGCTTCACCGTCATCTTTCGGGAATGTAAACAAGGAAACAAGTAAACACCGGCTGTGTTTGTGTTGCTAAAGGCGGCCGAAATACACCGCTTCCCACCTACATCTTTCTTCTTTGATGTCTCCATTATTCATTGAACAAATTGCAAAAAATTCAGCAACACAGATGTCCAGAATACTGTGTAATTATGCAATTAAAGCAGACGACTTATAGCTGGGATCGGTGCTTGACCAAATTGTCCGCTACAATCCGTGATGTCACTCGTCATCATACCGCGACGTTTACAGCAGGATTATTTGCGCGGAATTTAAAATTGCAATTTAGTAAACTAACCCGGCCGTATTGGCATGTGTTGCAATGTTAATATTTCATCATTGATATATAAACTATCAGACTGTGTGGTCGGTAGTAGTGGGTTTCAGTAGGCCTTTAACCTGTGACTGGACACAGACGTCCCACAATGCACCTCACCCAGTGGTGAATGCTGGCCTTTCCATTGTCATGCTGGGAACAATAAGTTCCATCCCAAGGTTGGCACACGGAGAAAAAAAAAAAAAAAAAAAAAAAAAAAAGAGGAAGAAGATTCAACACTTTGATTGGGTTTAGACACAAAGCCTGCAGAGGATTTGGTGATTTTTGTTTTGCTTGTAAACCTTAGGAACAAACGGCCTCTCGCAGCAGGCTCCCATTGTGGAGGACATTCTTTGGGAACATAACGGTACCCGGCGGCGCTTGTTTCGCGGTCTGTGTGCACGCCGGGGTCACCTGAGGAGACGGATGAATGCAGACTCCCGAGTGATGTGATGTTCAGCAAACCCACGGATGTTGGACTTTGATTGTCTGTTTTTGTGCTGCCATGAATTAAATATCAGGTTTGATTGATCTTGTTGGACAGAAGTTCTTTGTTTCAGGTGCTACCTTGGATTTAAGGCAGTGTCCTAAAAGATGACACACCGCTGGTTGGGTAGGGACCAGCTACACTTACTTGAAGGGGAACAGTAATTTGGGGGGATTTTGCCTATTATTCACAATCCTTATGTAAGACAAAAACAAACTTTTTTATTTTTAAATGTATTCTAAAGGCCTACTGAAACCCACTACTACCAACCACGCAGTCTGATAGTTTATATATCAATGATGAAATATTAACATCGCAACACATGCCAATACGGCCGGTTTCGTTTACTAAATTGCAATTTTAAATTTCGCGCGGAAGTATCATGCTAAAACGTCGCGGTATGATGACGTGTGCGCGTGACGTCATGCATTTGGTCCAGCGCCGTTCACAGCTATAAGTCGTCTCTTTTAATCGCATAATTCAAAAGTATTATGGACATCTGTGTTGCTGAATCTTTTGCAATTTGTTCAATTAATAATGGAGACGTCAAAGAAGAAAGATGTAGGTGGGAAGCGGTGTGTTGCGGCCGCCTTTAGCAACACAAACACAGCCGGTGTTTCCTTGTTTACATTCCCGAAAGATGACGGTGAAGCTTTACTATGGAACAGAGCGGTCAAGCGAACATGGTTCCCTACCACATGTCAACCGGCAGGTTTCGTTGAGAAAATGGTGGTAATAAGTCGGCTCTTACCGTAGACATGAGCGGAGAGCTTGCGTCGTTTCATCTGCACCTGTCAAAGAGGCAGCTATGGACTCTCTTGCCTCCTCCCACCGGCTGCCCCCGATTGATTGATTGATTGATACTTTTATTAGTAGATTGCACAGTTCAGTACATATTCCGTACAATTGACCACTAAATGGTAACACCCAAATAAGTTTTTCAACTTGTTTAAGTCAGGGTCCACGTTGACCGTCGGATGCTTCTAACGTGGAGGAAGCATCGGCTGCCTTCGCCTCGTCGAGAAACATGGCTTCCCTCGGAGACACTGGCGGTCACCACACCGGTGGCCACACCCCTCCGACCTTCAGGTTTTACAGGTACGACCACATAATCTCACTAAATCATTTGTAACACAATAAGCAGATAAGGGATTTTCCAGAATTATCCTAGTACATTTGTCTAATAACATCTGAATCACTCTGCCGTCTTGTTTTTTTTTTTTCTCTCTAGTCCTTCACTCTCACTTTCCTCATCCACAAATGTTTCATCCTCGCTCAATTTAATGGGGAAATCGTTCCTCCTGCAGCTGCGGACTCTCTTGCCTCCTCCCACCGGCCGCCCCCGACCGTCGGATGCTGACACCGTGGAGGTGGGAAAAAAAACTAAACATCTCCGCCCGGCTGCCGTTGCCTCGTTGAGAAACGTGGCTTACCTCGGAGACACTGGCGGTCACCACTCTCGTGGTCACACCCCTCTGACCTTCAGGTTGTACAGGTGCGACCATATAATCTCACTAAAACACTAGTAACACAATAAGCAGATAAGGGATTTTCCAGAATTATCCTAGTAAATGTGTCTAATAACATCTGAATCGCTCTGCCGTCTAGTTTTTTTTTTTCTAGTCCTTCACTCTCACTTTCCTCATCCACAAATGTTTCATCCTCGCTCAAATTAATGGGGAAATCGTTCCTCCTGCAGCTGCGGACTCTCTTGCCTCCTCCCACCGGCCGCCCCTGACCGTTGGATGCTGAAGCGTGGAGGAGGGAAAAAAACAAACATCTCAGCCCGGCTGCCGTTGCCTCATTGAGAAACGTGGCTTCCGTCAGAGACACTGGCGGTCACCACACCCGTGGCCACACCCCTCCGACCTTCAGGTTTTCCAGGTACGACCACATAATCTCACTAAATCATTAGTAACACAATAAGCAGATAAGGGATTTTCCAGAATGATCCTAGTAAATGTGTCTAATAACATCTGAATCGCTCTGCCGTCTAGTTTCTTTTTTTTTCTAGTCCTTCACTCTCACTTTCCTCATCTACAAATGTTTCATCCTTGCTCAAATTAATGGGGAAATTGTTCCTCCTGCAGCTGCGGACTCTCTTGCCTCCTCCCACCGGCCGCTCCTGACCGCTGGATGCTGAAGCGTGGAGGAGGGAAAAAAACAAACATCTCAGCCTGGCTGCCGTTGCCTCGTCGAGAAACATGGCTTCCCTCGGAGACACTGACGGTCACCACACATGTGGCCGACTTTCAGATTGTACAGGTACGACCATTTAATCTCACTAAAACACTAGTAACGCAATAAGCATGTAAGGGATTTTCCAGAATTATCCTAGTAAATTTGTCTAATAACATCTGAATCGCTCTGCCATCTGTTTTTTTTTTTTCTAGTCCTTCACTCTCACTTTCCTCATCCACAAATTTTTCATCCTCGCTCAAATTAATGGAGAAATTGTCGCTTTCTTGGTCCGAATCGCTCTCGTTGCTGGTGGCCATGATTGTAAACAATGTGAGGATGTGAGGAGCTCCACAACCCGTGATGTCACGAGCACATCGTCTGCTACTTCCGGTACAGGCAAGGCTTTTTTATTAGCGACCAAAAGTTGTGAACTTTATCGTCGATGTTCTGTACTAAATCCTTTCAGCAAAAATATGGCAATATTGCGAAATGATCAAGTATGACACATAGAATGGACCTGCTATCCCCGTTTAAATAAGAAAATCTCATTTCAGTAGGCCTTTAACTCTTAAAATACGGCAAGAACAAGGTGCCTAAAAGTGCAGTTAATGGAAAATCTCTATTTTCCCCTTTAAAAAATATACAGCAATACTCCATTTACATCTCACGACCTGAATATCAACCAAGTATTAGCAATATTGTTAAAATTTGCGGCGCAGTGATCGCAGAGAGCTAACCTACCTATGCAGTCAGGGCTATTTAACTTGCGGCCCTTGGGAGTGATACCACACCTGTTGTATATTGGACATACATTTCCATTTTTGCAATATAATAAAAACACATGCCACAAAATTGTGTAGAGGGACTTGGACCATACTTGCCAATCGGCCGATAAATGCCTTAAAATGTAATATCGGAATTTATCCGTATCAGTTTCAAAATTATCGGTGTTGGTTTCAAAAAGTCAAATATATGACCTTTTAAAACGCCGCTGTGTACACTGACGTGGGGAGAAGTACAGAGCGCCAATAAACTTTAAAGGCACTGCATTTGCGTGCCGACCAAGTCACATAATATCTACACAAACACGCAAGTGAATGCAAGGCATACTTGGTCAACAGCCATACAGGTCACACTGAGGGTGGCCGTATAAACAACTTTAACACTGTTACAAATACAAACCCCGTTTCCATATGAGTTGGGAAATTGTGTTAGATATAAATATAAACGGAATACAATGATGTGAAAATCATTTTCAACCCATATTCAGTTGAATATGCTACAAAGACAACAAATTTGATGTTTAAACTGATAAACATTTTTTTGTTGTTGTAAATAATCATTACTTTAGAATTTGGTGCCAGCAACATGTGACAAAGAAGTTGGGAAAGATGGCAATACATACTGATAAAGTTGAGGAATGCTCATCAACCACTTATTTGGAACACCCCACAGGTGTGCAGGCTAATTGGGAACAGGTCCCACCTGCCACACCAGATTGCACTTGGAGAGGAAGAGACAGCGGTGGAAAAAATACAATCTTAATAATATCAGACACTTCGGTCCATCCCTGCTCATCCACGTGGACCGTACATTGGCCGAAAGCTAGTGGGCAGCTTAGGACGGAGTCGGCTCTCTTTGTTGCTTTGTTGGGTCAGTTCTGTGAACACTGGGTATTATTTATTGCTCATGTTTTACTTTTTTTTTTGTTGTGTTTTTACTTTTGTAGAAATGGCTCCACTGAAGTGTCAGCTGGTTGCATCAGCGCTGTGCTCCCTGAATGTCTTATGTCCTTTGTGCTCTTCAAATAAAAAAAAGGGCTCGGATCAAGATTTTTCTTCTAATTTTAAAACACTTCATTTTGGTCTGTTCAAAACAGAACTAGGCAAATTAAGGCCCGCGGTCCACATGGGGACATTCCCAAATATTTTGTTTTAGATGCATCCATTCATCCATCATCTTCCGCTTATCCGAGGTCGGGTCGCGGGGGCAGCAGCCTAAGCAGGGAAGCCCAGACTTCCCTCTCCCCAGCCACTTCGTCTAGCTCTTCCCGGGGGATTCCGAGGCGTTCCCAGGCCAGCCGGGATACATGCTCTTCCCAACGTGTCCTGGGTCTTCCCCGTGGCCTCCTACTGGTTGGACGTGCCCTAAACACCTCCCTAGAGAGGCGTTCGGGTGGCATCCTGACCAGATACCCGAACCACCTCATCTGGCTCCTCTTGATGTGGAGGAGCAGCGGCTTTACTTTGAGTTCCTCCCGGATGGCAGAGCTTCTCACCCTATCTCTAAGGGAGCGCCCCACCACACGGTGGAGGAAACTCATTTTGGCCGCTTGTACCCGTGATCTTATCCTTTCGGTCATGACCCAAAGCTCATGACCATAGGTGAGGATGGGAACGTAGATCGACCGGTAAATTGAGAGCTTTGCCTTCCGGCTCAGCTCCTTCTTCACCACAACGGATCGATACAACGTCCACATTACTGAAGACGCCGCACCGATCCGCCTGTCGATCTCACGATCCACTCTTCCCTCACTCGTGAACAAGACTCCTAGGTACTTGAACTATTCCACTTTTTTAGATCTTTAAGATGGAAAGTGTAGCTGCCATTATCAATCGAAAAGCAATGGATGTCGAGCGGGTCTAACATGATATTGTGAAAGTCCAATCCATAGTGGATCTAACATAACGCTGAGTCCTCTTTGAGTGTTCCTTAAGTCTAAGAATATTTTTCAACATATTGAGCAAAAAAGGTCTAATTTTTTTATTTTCAACCAAGAAAAGTTCACTTGTTATTAGTAAGAATATACTTATTTTAACGCATTTTTGGGTTCATTGAAGTTAGCTAATTTTACTTGTTTTGGAACGTTTTGACAAGCTAAATTTTCTCGTTCTATTGGCAGATAATTTTGTTTAGTTCAAATAAAATACCCCTCATTTTTGTATTTTTTTTATTTCTAGTTTATGAACACTGACTTTTTGCAGTGTGTCTGCAAGGCATACTTAATTTGTTGGCATAAACAAATTTAACATGACCCAAAGCAGATTGGCTGAGTCCTCTTTGAGTGTTCCTTAAGTCTAAGAATATTTTTCAACATATTGAGCAAAAAAAGGTCACATTTCTTTTTTTTTCTATCAAGAAAAGTGCACTTGTTATTAGTGAGAATATACGTATTTTAAGGTATTTTTGGGGTTTATTGAATTTAGCTATGTAGCGAGGCGGAGCCGGCGAACGAGCAGCGAGGCAGGACACGCTGGAGCCCTGCCCAAGATGGCGGCAAGGAGGCGGAGAATGCAGCTGAGCGGAGAGGCGGGGCGTGGCTCGCACACCGGCACACAATTGACTCATCTCCTCTGGCTGTATAAAAGGGCAGCAGTGGAGGAGGGGGAGACAAAGGGAGTTGTACCCGATGATCGAGAGCAACAGAGAGCAAACCGCAGACGACGGAGACGCGGCCGACTGAAGGCGAGCGAGGAGCGAGCAGGAGAGAAGGAGCTGAAAAGCATCCCGACCGCAGACAAGCTTGTGTTATTGAAAGAATAAACAAGAGTCAAACCTGATAGAACATGTCCTTCCTTGATGGTCGGTGGAACCCGCACGACGACGGCAGCAGTCCGTCACAAGCTAATTTGACTTATTTTGGAAAGTTTTGACAAGCCAAATTTTCTTGTTCTGCGATAGAGTAGGTTACTCTGGATGTGGAATGCTGGTTTGATACCCTCTTCGGACAAGGACTCCGGTCAGAGAGTAGGGCACAGAGAGGCTTTCTGGCAATCTTTTGGGGGCGGTATAGCTCGGTTGGTAGAGCGGCCGTGCCAGCAACTTAAAGGGTTGCAGGTTCGATTCCCGTTTCTGCGATCCTAGTCACTGCCGTTGTGTCCTTGGGCAAGACACTTTACCCACCTGCTCCCAGTGGAACCCACACTGGTTTAAATGTAAAAATTAGATATTGGGTTTCACTATGTAAAGCGCTTTGAGTCACTTTGAGAAAAGCGCTATATAAAATATAATTCACTTTAATGGTGAAGTTGAACAAGTGTGCTTTAAGTGTGTGTGTGTGTGTGTGGTCTAAAGCAGTGGTCCCCAACCACCCGGCCGCAAAATAAAAATTATTTTTATTAATTTACATTTTTTTTGTTATTAAATCAACATAAAAAACACAAGATACACTTTCAAGTAGTGCACCAACCCCCCCCTTTTTCATGACAAAAAAATAAAAAATAAAAATAAAAAAAATAATTAAAAAAAATCACTCGGTCAAGGCCACATCTAACACATTTTAGCATTAATAACCGTGCTATATTCGACGTGTACTTACATTTTAGTCAGGAACGAGCCCATATTACGAAGAAACGCTACAAACAGGAAATGACGACTCAGACCAGCTCTCCAAATTAAGAGCACAGGAAATCTTACATAACTACGTCAGAATAAAATACGACTCAAACACTTTCTGACATGTTCTATTGGCAGATAAATTTGATTAGTTCAAATAAAATACCCCTATTTTTTTTTTTTTGTTCTTGTTTGGGGCGGCATAGCTCGGTTGGTAGAGTGGCCGTGCCCAGCAACTTAAAGGGTTGCAGGTTCGATTCCCGCTTCCGCCATCCTAGTCAATGCCGTTGTGTCCTTGGGCAAGACACTTTACCCACCTGCTCCCAGTGCCACCCACACTGGTTTAAATGTAACTTAGATATTGGGTTTCACTATGTAAAAGCGCTTTGAGTCAGTAGAGAAAAGCGCTATATGGATATAATTCACTTCACTTTTGAACACTGACTTTTTGCAGTGTAGTGTGGGACAAATGCGTCCGTTTAGAATATTGTCCACACGTGTCGTCGTCTAATAACAGCAGTCCGCTCTTAAACGCCGATACTCCACGGAAGTAGAAGTGACTAAAATGGACTGAAACGAAGCAATCAGCTAAGTTTACTCGGAAGGAACATTTTCAAAGCAATGTCCGTGTAGTCACTGCCATGTTTTCTTGAGCCTAACGGTGCTAGCTCACATGCGCTGTGACGGTACTGATTCCAGGAAGTAAGCAGTGTTGCCCGAAATGCGTTAATAAATGACCTTTTTTCGGTAATTCAAATTTTAAACGGTATTATTAACCATCTGGAATTTTACCACGGTTTATCAATACACCGTTTACCGTTAAATCGTTAACCACAACTCAACATCCCAGATGTTCTTGCCAGACCAGCGGACATGGACAGAGACTAGCAAAGCCTCGCTGCAAATCTGGAACTATTTCCCATTTACTCTCTGTAAAGCAGTGGTCCCCAACCACCGGGCCGCAGAAGATTTGTTTTATAATTTGTACTTTTATTTTATTGTATTTTTTTATGTGTGAATGTGAGTGTTTTCTGTCTATCTGTGTTGGCCCTGCGACGAGGTGGCGACTTGTCCAGGGTGTACCCCGCCTTCCGCCATATTGTAGCTGAGATAGGCGCCAGCGCCCCCCGCAACCTAAAAAAGGGAATAAGTGGTAGAAATGGATGGATGTATTTTTTTTTTTTTTTTTTTAATTAAATCAACATAAAAAAGCTAGATACACTTGCAATTAGTGCACCAACCCAAAAAACTTCCCTTTTTTATGACAAAAAATAAAATAAATAAATAAATAAATAAAAATCAAATTATCAAGCGTTGACCGGTCCGCAGCTACAAAAAAGGTTGGGTACCACTGCTGTAAAGCACCAGTTCAGTTGGCATCAAAACAGACCCAGAACATAATACTACCACCACCATGCTTGACGGTATGTTTGGTGTTCCTGGGATTGAAGAACCTTTTACTGTGCATTATGGCCAATTTTTTGTTTCATCTGACATCACAAAAACAAAGATAAGACCCTTCTATCTATTCATGTTCTACCACTTGTCCCTGTTTTGGGGTCGCGGGGGGTGCCGGAGCCTATCTCAGCTGCATTCGGGCGGAAGGGGGGATACACCTTGGAAAAGTCACCACCTCATCACAGGGCCAACAGAGATAGACGGACAACATTCACACTCACATTCTCACCTTCTGGAGGAAAATTCTGTGGTCAGATGAAACCAAAATTAGATATTATCTATGAAATGAGTGGAAACTCAAGACAGCCATGACATTATGTTTTTTTTACAAGTGTATACAAACTTTTGACCACAACTACAGTGGGGCAAAAAAAGTATTTAGTCAGCCACCGATTGTGCAAGTTCTCCCACTTAAAATGATGACAGAGGTCTGTAATTTTCATCATAGGTACACTTCCACTGTGAGAGACAGAATGAGAAAAAACAATCTAGGAATTCACATTGTAGGAATTTTAAAGAATTTATTTGTAAATTATGGTGGAAAATAAGTATTTGGTCAACCATTCAAAGCTCTCACTGATGGAAGGAGGTTTTAGCTCAAAATCTCACAATACATGGCAACATTCATTCTTTCCTTAACACGGATCAACCGTCCTGTCCCCTTAGCAGAAAAACAGCCCCAAAGCATGATGTTTCCACCCCCATGCTTCACAGTAGGTTTGGTGTTCTTGGGATGCAACTCAGTATTCTTCTTCCTCCAAACACGACGAGTTGAGTTTATACCAAGAAGTTCTATTTTGGTTTCATCTGACCACATGACATTCTCCCAATCCTCTGCTGTATCATCCATGTATCCATTTTGGTATGAACTCAACTCGTCGAATACTGAGTTGCATCCTAAGAACACCAAACCTACTGTGAAGCATGGTGGAAGAAACATCATGCTTTGGGGCTGTTTTTCTGCTAAGGGGACAGGACGATTGATCCATGTTAAGGAAAGAATGAATGGGGCCATGTATCGGGAGATTTTGAGCCAAAACCTCCTTCCATCAGTGAGAGCTTTGAATGGTTGACCAAAATACTTATTTTCCACCATAATTTACAAATAAATTCATTAAAATTCCTACAATGTGAATCCCTGGATTTTCTTTTCACATTCTGTCTCTCACAGTCGAAGTGTACCTATGATTGAAATTACAGACCTCTGTCATCATTTTAAAGGGGAACATTATCACAATTTCCAAAGGGTTAAAAACAATAGAAATCAGTTCTCAGTGGCTTGTTGTATTTTTTGAATTTTTTTTCAAAATGTTACCGGTCTCTGAATATCCCTAAAAAAAGCTTTAAAGTGCTTGATTTTCGCTATTTGTGATGCGACTATCCATTTCCCTGTGACGTCATACAGTGCTGCCAACGTAAACAAACAATTGCGAATACCACAGCAAGATATAGCGACATTAGCTCGGATTCAGACTCGGATTTCAGCGGTTTAAGCGATTCAACAGATTACGCATGTATTGAAACGAATAGTTGTAGTATGAAAGAATTGAAGAAGAAACTGAAGCTATTGAGCGAATAGCTATTGACGCTATTCATAGCCATAGCATGGCCGAATAGCTGCGTTAGCATCGCCGGTAAAATGTGCGGACTAAACGATCAGGACTTTCGCATCTTGTGACACTGGAGCAACTTAAATCCTTCAATTGGTAAGTGTTTTTTCGCATTAAATGTGGGTGGAAGGAAACGTAATATGGTTGCAAATGCATCTGCAGGTTATCCATACATCTCTGTGCCATGTTTGCCTTAGCACCGCCGGTAAATTTACATGTTAGCATCGATTAGCATAGCATGTTAGCATCGATTAGCTGGCAGTCAACATCAACAAAACTCACCTTTGTGATTTTGTTGACTTTATCGTTGCAAATGCATCTGCAGGTTATCTATACATCTCTGTGCCATGTCTGCTTCAGCACCGCCGGTAAATAGCATGTTAGCATCTATTAGCGTAGCATGTTAGCATCGATTAGCTGGCAGTCACGCTGCAACCAAATATGTCTGATTAGCACATAAGTTAACATCAACAAAACTGACCTTTGTGATTTTGTTGACTTTTTCGTTGCAAATGCATCTGCAGGTTATCCATACATCTCTGTGCCATGTCTGTCATCGCCGGTAAAATGTGGAGACACTTTGGCACATTCAATGGGGGTCTGGTGGCAGACACTTTCGCATCTTCGGGCCAGTGGTGCAACTTGAATCCCTCCCTATTAGTGTTGTTACTCCCTCCGGCGAGGCATGATGTCTCCAAGGTTCCAAAAAATAGTCGAAAAAACGGAAAATAACAGAGCTGAGACCCAATGTTTACAATGTGTTGAAAATGAAAATGGCGGCTGTATTACCTCGGCGACGTCACATTCTGATGTCATCGCCTCCAGAGCAATAAACAGAAAGGCGTTTAATTCGCCAAAATTCACCCATTTAGAGTTCAGAAATCGGTTAAAAAAATATATGGTCTTTTTTCTATACCATCAAGGAATATATTGACGCTTACATAGGTCTGGTGATAATATTCCCCTTTAAGTGGGAGAACTTGCACAATCGTTGGGTGACTAAATACTTGTTTGCCCCACTGTATACATCAATCAATCAATGTTGTTTTATATAGCCCCAAATCACAAATGTCTCAAAGGACTGCACAAATCATTACGACTACAACATCCTCGGAAGAACCCACAAAAGGGCAAGGAAAACTCACACCCAGTGGGCAGAGAGAATTCACATCCAGTGGGACGCCAGTGACAATGCTGAATATGAGAAACCTTGGAGAGGACCTCAGATGTGGGCAACCCCCCCTCTCTAGGGGACCGAAAGCAATGGATGTCGAGCGGGTCTAACATGATACTGTGAAAGTTCAATCCATAGTGGCTCCAACACAGCCCCGAGAGTTCAGTTCAAGCGGATCCAAGACAGCAGCGAGAGTCCCGTCCACAGGAAACCATCTCAAGAGGATCAGCAGCGTAGAGATGTCCCCAACCGATACAGGCGAGCGGTCCATCCTGGGTCCCGATGAGCGGTCCATCCTGGGTCTCGACTCTGGACAGCCAGTACTTCATCCATGGTCATCGGACCGGACCCCCTCCACAAGGGAGGGGGGACATAGGAGAAAGAAAAGAAGCGGCAGATCAACTGGTCTAAAAAGGAGGTATATTTAAAGGCTAGAGTATACAGATGAGTTTTAAGGTGAGACTTAAATGCTTCTACTGAGGTAGCATCTCGAACTGTTACCGGGAGGGCATTCCAGAGTACTGGAGCCCGAACGGAAAACGCTCTATAGCCCGCAGACTTTTTTTGGGCTCTAGGAATCACTAATAAGCCGGAGTCTTTTGAACGCAGATTTCTTGCCGGGACATATGGTACAATACAATCGGCAAGATAGGATGGAGCTAGACCGTGTAGTATTTTATACGTAAGTAGTAAAACCTTAAAGTCACATCTTAAGTGCACAGGAAACCAGTGCAGGTGAGCCAGTACAGGCGTAATATGATCAAACTTTCTTGTTCTTGTCAAAAGTCTAGCAGCCGCATTTTGTACCAACTGTAATCTTTTAATGCTAGACATGGGGAGACCCGAAAATAATACGTTACAGTAATCGAGACGAGACGTAACAAACGCATGGATAATGATCTCAGCGTCTTTAGTGGACAAAATGGAGCGAATTTTAGCGATATTACGGAGATGAAAGAAGGCCGTTTTAGTAATATATGTGCATGTGTGAGAGAGAGTGAGTGGAAGAAAAGCTCAGAGTTGTTTTTGGTTTGCACGCATGAATCTAACAGCTAGACCGGAAAAACGTACAGTAAACATCTGCGTGTATGAACCGGATAATTAGGATGCATCTGCTTGCACCGTGTGACCTCCAGGCCGGGAGGACATTGTATTCCGTGGACGCTGGTCGGCAGCTGACAGGTGCCAGCATGGCTGCACCTTGTCAATAAAATTTCACATTCATAACTGCTTCCTCCTTTTTACCCTAAGAGTCCGTGATGCATTATTTATGTTGCGGAGACGGTCGTTCGATTGGATTTCACTGCCGACGTCCACCTTTACAAAACCAGGTCTCAGCTCGACGCCATGATTGAGTCCATCGGGTCCTTTCAATAAACATGTCCGCCGATTAAACCGAACCTGTTCGCATCCCTTTGTCCTTTAACATTAAAGCGTCATGAATGTTTAATATCGAGCGTGCCGAGCTCTATGTTTAGCCCAGCCAGGGAGGCGGGGGGAGGTAAAATGACCTTAGCGTGTCAGACCCCGAGACCCGGTCTGGGTCAGTGCCTGTCGATAGAACATCTGGATCAGCACTTTGGAGACGCGGAGCCCCCCCACCTGGCCGCTTACAAGCCGCGATGCTGTTTCAAGAAGACTATCAGCGCCGGGACATGATAAGGACGTGTCAATACGAGATTTATTGAGATGCCGCAGTCCGCCGCACGCTCTACATCATGTCGCACTTATCTGGGAGAGCAGAGCCGTTTAGGAGGGCCGGGTATTTAAAACGCGACCTTGGCGGAGTTTTAGGATGCGCTCGTTATCTCCCGGCGGAATCGCACGGCAAACGGCCGCCGTCGCCTTTGTATTCATGGACCGGTCTTCAGGTCCGGTGACATGGCGAGACAGAGCGAGAATGCCAATGAGGGGGGGAACGGAGTCTGGGGGGGACCTTTTTGGGTGAGGTCACTGGTGCTAACCCCGCTGTCACCGCCATTCTCGTTCATCCCCCGAGATGCTCGGCTGGCGTCCGCGAAATCCTTTTGAGGCTTTGGTTTTAACGGACAAGGACCTACCCTGAACGGTTTTCCACACAGTTGGAAGAGTCTCATTTTTCAAAATGTCTTGGTCAGATTGAGAATGAAATCCCTCACACCAATAAACATCTGTTCAGTATTTTATCATAAAAGTGTTTGATTGTGAGTCCACACACATGCTGATGCTCTTATTTTGGAGGGACACATTAAACAAACACGGTTCTTTTCAGGTAGCCGAAAAAAAATGTTGTTTAAATCTTATCAATTTCATCGACTCAAGGGCGCTCTACAAAGACTCAAGTTTCATTTAATCACAGGTTAACGAATACTGGAATTTCGCTGACTCACAGTTGCTCCAAAAAATACTTAAATTTATCTTATTCACTGGTTGATGAAGACTCGAGTTTGAGTTAATCACAGGTTGATCAAGACTTGAATTTCACTGACTTACGGGTTGACAAAGACTCAAGTTTCACTGGCCCGACGCATGCTCGGGTTTGGCTAAATAGGTTGACAAAGACTGTAATTTCCCTGACTGACAGGTTGACGAAGACATGAGTTTCACGGAGTTACGGGTTGTGACAAGGACCTACCCTGAACGGTTTTCCACACAGTTGGAAGCGTCTCATTTTTCAAAATGTCTTGCTCAGATTGAGAATGAAATCCCTCCACCAATATACATATGTTTACCTTATCCCAATAAACATCTGTTTAGTATTTTTACATATTAATACGGTGTTAGCTTTCACTGTTATGCTGATGACACCCAACTCTACATGCCCCTAAAGCTGACCAACACGCCGGATTGTAGTCAGCTGGAGGCGTGTCTTAATGAAATTAAACAATGGATGTCCGCTAATTTTTTGCAACTTAACGCCAAAAAAGCGGAAATGCTGATTATCGGTCCTGCTGGACACAGACCTCTATTTAATAATACAACTGTAACATTTGACAACCAAATAATAAAACAAGGTGACTCGGTAAATAAATCTGGGTATTATCTTCGACCCAACTCTCTCCTTTGAATCACACATTAAAAGCGTTACTAAAACGGCCTTCTTTCATCTCCGTAATATCGCTAAATTTCGCTCCATTCTGTCCACTAAAGACGCTGAGATCATTATTCATGCGTTTGTTACGCCTCGTCTCGATTACTATAAGGTATTATTTTCGGGTCTCCCCATGTCTAGCATTAAAAGATTACAGTTGGTATAAAATGCGGCTGCCATACTTTTGACAAGAACAAGAAAGTTTGATCACATTACGCCTGTACTGGCTCACCTGCACTGGCTTCCTGTGCACTTAAGATGTGACTTTAAGGTTTTACTACGTATGTATAAAATACTACACGGTCTAGCTCCATCCTATCTTGCCGATTGTATTGTACCATATGTCCCGGCAAGAAATCTGCGTTCAAAAGACTCCGGCTTATTAGTGATTCCTAAATCCCCAAAAAAGTCTGCGGGCTATAGAGCGTTTTCCGTTCGGGCTCCAGTACTCTGGAATGCCCTCCCGGTAACAGTTTGAGATGCTACCTCAGTAGAAGCATTTAAGTCTCGCCTTAAAACTCATTTGTATACTCTAGCCTTTAAATAGACCTCCTTTTTAGACCAGTTGATCTGCCGCTTATTTTTTTTTTCTCCTATGTCCCCCCCTCCCTTGTGGAGGGGGTCCGGTCCGATGACCGTGGATGAAGTACTGGCTGTCCAGAGTCGAGACCCAGGATGGGACGCTCGTCGGGAACCAGGATGGACCGCTCGCCTGTGTATCGGTTGGGGACATCCCTACGCTGCTGATCCGCCTCCACTTGGGATGGTTTCCTGTGGACGGGACTCTTGCTGCTGTATTGGATCCGCTTTGAACGTAACTCTCGCGGCTGTGTTGGAGCCACAATGGATTGAACTTTCACAGTATCATGTTAGACCCGCTTGACATCCGTTGCTTTCGGTCCCCTAGAGGGGGGGGAGGTTGCCCACATTTGAGGTCCTCTCCAAGGTTTCTCATAGTCAGCATTGTCACTGGCGTCCCACTGGATGTGAATTCTCCCTGCCCACTGGGTGTGAGTTTTCCTTGCCCTTATGTGGGTTCTTCCGAGGATGTTGTAGTCGTAATGGTTTGTGCAGTCCTTTGAGACATTTGTGATTTAGAACTATATAAATAAACATTGATTGATTGATTGATTGATTGATTGATTGATTGATAAACAAACACTGTTCTCTTCAGGTAGCCGAAAAAAATTGTCGTTTAAATCCAATCAATTTCACCGACTCAAGGGTGCTCTACAAAGACTCAAGTTTCATTTAATCGCAGGTTAATGAGTACTTGAATTTTACTGACTCCCAAGTTGATAAAGACTCGAGTTTCACTCACATGTGCTAATAAAGACTTGAGTTTCACTGACTCACAGTTGCTCCAAAAAATACTGAAGTTTATCTTACTCACTGGTTGATGAAGACTGGAGTTTGACTTAATCACAGGTTGATCAAGACTTGAATTTCACTGACCTACGGGTTGACAAAGACTCAAGTTTCACTGGCCCGACGCATGCTCGGGTTTGGCTGAATCACAGGTTGACAAAGACTCGAATTTCCCTGACTGACAGGTTGACGAAGACATGAGTTTCACGGAGTTACGGGTTTTGACAAGGACCTACCCTGAACGGTTTTCCACACAGTTGGAAGCGTCTCATTTTTCAAAATGTCTTGCTCAGATTGAGAATGAAATCCCTCACACCAATATACAGATGTTTACCTCATCCCAATAAACATCTGTTTAGTATTTTACAAAAAAGTGTTTGATTGTGAGGCATTAAAAGATACAAAATGCAACGGGTCCATCAGACCAACAAACGCTGGCTGAGTAACAACAATATGAACATTACACAAGGCGTAATGCACCCTCTAATCTGGTGTGATTTATATATGAAAACAGATCAGAAGGTCAAATGTGCGAGAAAATGAGAGCAGACAGTGTTGACAAACGTTCATATTGTTGTTACTCAGCCAGCGTTTGTTGGAATAAGGCCGGGGTGTCCAAAATTTTTCCACTGAGGGCCGCACACAGAAATATTAAGGCATGCAGGGGCCATTTTGATATTTTTCATTTTCAAACCATAACAAAATATATGGATTATTTTTTTTTTTTACCTTTAAGGCTCCCGGGGGCCATAAAGGGTTTAAGTCACTAAAATGTTAAAAATAAGTAAAATTATTATATGTTTTTTTAATTATTTAACGCTTACAGTATATCTCTACAATATATAAACTTCGGGTTGATATTATGCCTTTTTTGTCAAAGACAACTTAGTTTTTTTTATAATAAAACTGAAATATGCTTCAGTATTTCCCCCACTGCCCAAAACATTCAGAAAGCAATGTTTGATGTGAAGTAATTACAGCCTTAAAAATATCAATAATGCAGGACACCATTGATTTTAATTCATTAATCTTTTTTGTGTAATCTCAGTGAAAAGATAAATAAAATCTCATTAAATATATTTGGGATCCAAAAGGTGCCCCACTCATAAAGTGACACATTTTTATCAGGGTTTTTTTTTTAACTTATGTTACAAGATCAACCTCCACGATAGCCCAGATGTCTGGTGTTAGAAATGTCTTTTTATTTGGAAGCGCACACACGCTAGGAAAACACACCCAACATTTCAGTTCCGCTCTGTGACTTTTCAGTCTTTCACAATGTCCAGTACGCATCTGCTCAATAACTCCAACTCTCGCGTCTCGGTCCGCTTGCTGCTAATAAGCATGGCAGGTGATTCGTTGATCCGTCCCAGCTGGGTAATCCAATCACCTGCCGCAATGCAAAAACTGAAATCTAAGTAATATTAAGTAGCTCAAATAAGGGTTGTATTTGGTTATTTTCTATCTAATAAGATAATTCTTCTCACTAAGCAGATTTTATGTTAGTGTTTTCCTTGTTTTAAGGGTTTTGGTCCTAAATGATCTCAGTAAGATATTACAGCTTGTTGCTGAGATTTGATGACCTATATTGAATAAAACATGCTTGAAACAAGAATATCAACTGTTGCAAAACTGTGTCATCAACACTCACAAGTATAAAACTATTTTTTTAAAGTAATACTTTCGCACTTGAAGCATGAAAAAAAAAAAACAATGTCGAGCGTATATCATTATGTCACGATGATGGAACTAGCATTTTCTTATTTAAGAATATTTTTCAACAAATTGAGCAAAAATGTCTATTTTTTTTTCTACCAAGAAAAGTGCATTTGTTATTAGTGAAAATATACTTATTTTAAGGTATTCTTGGGTTCATTGAGGTTAGCTAATTTTACTTGTTTTGGAAAGTCCTGACAAGCCGAATTTTCTCGTTCTATTGGCAGATAATTTTGCTTAGTTCAAATAGAATACCCCTCATTTTTGTTTCTTGTTTTTGAACACTGACTTTTTGCAGTGCAGCTGTGCTTCGAAGCCGGTCCTTACACACCCAGCTCCGCGGCAGGCCCGCAGACCACACCCCCCTCCACAGAATAAAATACCCCTCATTTTTGTATTTTTTTTCTTGTTTTTGAACACTGACTAGGTTGATTGGCAACACTAAATTGGCCCTAGTGTGTGAATGTGAGTGTGAATGTTGTCTGTCTATCTGTGTTGGCCCTGCGATGAGGTGGCGACTTGTCCAGGGTGTACCCCGCCTTCCGCCCGATTGTAGCTGAGATAGGCGCCAGCGCCCCCCGCGACCCCAAAAGGGAATAAGCGGTAGAAAATGGATGGATGGATGGACTTTTTGCAGTGCAGCTGTGCTTGGAGGCCGGTCCTTACACAACCAACTCCGGGGCAGGCCCGCAGACCACACCCCCCTCCACAAAACAAAATACCCCTCATTTTTGAATTTTTTTCTTGTTTTTGAACACTGACTTTTTGCAGTGCAGCTGTGTTTGGAGGCCGGTCCTTACACACCCACTTCCACACCGCCCTCCACAAAATAAAATACCCCTCATTTATGTATTTTTTTTCTTGTTTTCGAACACTGACTTTTTGCAGTGCAGCTGTGGTTCGAGGCCGATCCTTACACACCCAGCTCCGCGGCAGGCCCACAGACCACACCCCCCTCCACAAATTAAAATACCCATTAGTTTTTAATTTTTTTTATTGTTTTTGAACACAGACTTTTTGCTATGCAGCTGTGCTTGGAGGCCGGTCCTTACACACACAGCTCCGCGGCAGGCCCGCAGACCACACCCCCCTCCACAAAATAAAATACCCCTCATTTTTGTATTTTTTTTTGTCTTGTTTTTGAACACTGACTTTTTGCAGTACAGCTGTGCTTGGAGGCCGGTCCTTACACACCCAGGTCCGCGGCAGGCCCGCAGACCACACCCCCTTCCACAAAAGGATTTGCAAATCATTGTATTCTTTTTTTTTTTAAGACGGCTTTATGGGCAGAATAAAGTACTCCCATTAGCCGATTTTTACTTGCCGTATTTTACTTCTTGCATAAACAATTACATGTGTGTTATTGTCTTACGTTTGTACATAAGGATTGTGACTGATAGGAAATAAACAAAAAACAAAAAGTCCAGTTCCCCTTCAAGTTGCATGTGGCGTCGCCATGTGAGAGCTGGAGGACATCCCCTCCGACATAGTCACCTTTGTATTCACGGAGAAGAGACGTCCCCCGAGCTGGACACATTTTGAGGCCAGGTGACACGCCGAGACGGAGCGAGCATGCTAATGATCTCTCGCTCTGCTCTCCGGCATTTTGTCAGATTAATAATATCTTCATTTCAACAGCCAGCGTGTGCACACAAACACGACGGGCTGCTTTTGCCCATTTTTAACGACCGGCTGCAAAAAGACAAATATGTGGGGGAAATAGTTTGTGTTTGCTCCTTGGCCGCCTTCACAGGAGCTGCTGCTGCTGCTTGAATAATTAAAGACAAGAGTCAATAAATCACACAAAAGGACAAATTGCTTCGCAAAGAATAAGAAAAAAAAAAGGATAAAAAAGCCTGAGTACAGAAGCAGTGTGATTCAGCAGGAAGGTGCGTGCAGTTAAAAAACAACAACATCTGCTTGGGCTAGCGCTACCTTCACGGCAGCTGCGTCGTATCCTCGTAATCCATGCGGAATATGCAGGATGTAGCTGTTTCATTAACGCGAGAGGTGTTTGCCATCCTCTCGTTTATTACAAATTACCACAGCGAACGTAGCGGTGGGTTAGTCACCTTGGGCGGGAGGATAAGTTAAGGAAACTTTTACTTGAGCTTGGATGTCCGAACTATGGCCAGCAAGCCAAGTGCGGTTTCGCCAACATCCGCTTTGGCCCGAGAGACATCATGAGTTCCACAAAGCGTTGCACTGCAAAAGGCTTTCAAATTAATAATTAAATCCCAAGAAGATTCCAGATACTACACATTTCTTGTGGACAATGTGAGTGACTCTGATCAATGACCCTTGGAAGTACTTAAAAATAATAGCACGTGACATGATCCAAACAACCTTCCCTAGTCATGATGCAAGGGGAAAAAAATGCTTATAAGAAGGTCAACACAACCTGCTCACTGAACATTGTGGATATGATGAAAAACGTCCAAACACCATAAACACATTCTACATTGCACCCATTTAAATGTGCATGATGGGAAAATGTGAAACGCTCCCCACGTATCCAGGTTTGGCACATTCTAGTATTTGGTATTTCTAGTTGATTTGCAAAACTTTATGTAAGTTGTCACGGAATTAAAAAAGGTAGGATTCGAACTTGACATACTCTTAATAACCAAATATGTTAATTATAAATCCATCATATTAATACAATACACACACACACAAATACACACACATATATATATATATATATATATATATATATATATATATATATATATACATATACACATTTATATACACGCATGTATATATATACATATATATATATATATATATATATATATATTTTTTTTTTTTACATATACACATAAACATATATACATACATACATACATACATATATATATATATATATATATATACACATATATATATATATACATATATATATTTGATTTGATTGACAGATACAATTTGAAGGGCGGTTTTGTTCTCCATCCGAGAGGCGAGACCAGGGGGGTCCAAACCTTTTGATTTGGGCGGGGTTCGAAAGGCAACTGCATGTACTTTAAAGTATTATTTATAGGTTCTGGCTCAAAATCTCACGATCCATGGCCCCATTCATTCTTTCCTTAACACGGATCAATCGTCCTGTGCCCTTAGCAGAAAAAGAGCCCCAAAGCATGATGTTTCCACCCCTATGCTTCACAGTAGGTTTGGTGTTCTTGGGATGCAACTCAGTATTCTTCTTCCTGCCAAACGCGACGAGTTGAGTTTATACCAAAACGTTCTATTTTGGTTTCATCTGACCACATGACATTCTCCCAATCCTTTGCTGTATCATCCATGTATCCATTTTGGTATAAACTCAACTCGTCGTGTTTGGAGGAAGAAGAATACTGAGTTGCGTCCGAAGAACACCACACCTACTGTGAAGCATGAGGGTGGAAACATCATGCTTTGGGGCTGTATTTCTGCTAAGGGGACAGGACGATTGATCCGTCTTAAGGAAAGAATGAATGGGGCCATGTATCGTGAGATTTTGAGCCAAAAGCTATGAATAATAACTTTAAAGTACATGCAGTTGCCTTTCGAACCCCGGCCAATTTTTTTTTCCAGCACAACGAGGCCACCCAAATCAAAAGGTTTGAACCCCCCTGGTCTCGCCTCTCAGATGGAGAACAAAACCGCCCTTTAAATTGTATCTGTCAATCAAATCCGAGCATTATCCTAATTTTATAGAATTTGGTTACGCAATCCTGACTCCAGTTTGAATGGCTTACGGAACAATCTCATTTGCCACTGCAGGAAATCCACTTCTCCCCCCGTGAAGTGTGATCACATATCATGAATCCAGCATCCGAACGCCTTAACTCTGCTGCCGAAAAGTGAAGTTTCTGCTGATTGGGCCGTAACCCCCCCCCCCACCCCCCCGAGGTCCGAGAGCACTCTTGTAAATTGGACAATCAGCGGTGCTATTTTACGGCATTAAGGGCGCAGATGAAAGGAAGGACACTTGAGTTATCATCGGCGTAATGGAGCTGCTGTCTTGCACTTTGTGTCCTATGAAATGGGTTAATTATGTCTGCCATTAATTAGGCTACGCTATGAAGGAGAAAAGGGTTACTCGTCAATCACGCCGCACTGCCTTAGATTGAATTACTGGCCTCCACAACAAAGCCTGACGTGTCACCGGGCGGCCACAGTGACACCTCGCTGTTTGTCTGCCACACTTTTTTTTGCATAAATTGCTTTTTCATTGAAAAGGTTGCTCTGATGTTCATGAAAAATCTCGGCAAACGTCGCATGTAACACTCTTCGGTGGAATCGAGGATCCGGACTAAGAATCTGAAGCATTGATGACTCGGTCTCTGTGCTTTTTTTTGTTTGCAAAATAATCTACCATGGGGCCAAAGAAAGTTGCGAGTGCGGGCACTTTGATGAAGATCAATCAATCAATCAATGTTTATTTATATAGCTCTAAATCACAAATGTCTCAAAGGACTGTACAAACCACTACGACTACGACATTCTCGGAAGAACCCACATAAGGGCAAGGAGGACTCACACCCAGTGGGACGCCAGTGACAATGATGACTATGAGAACCTTGGAGAGGACCTCATATGTGGGCAACCCCCCCTCTAGGGGACCGAAAGCAATGAATGTAGAGCGTGTAACATGATACTGTGAAGGTTCAGTCCATAGTGACTCCAACACAGCCGCGAGAGTTCAGTTCAAAGCGTGACGTCATACGCAAATACGGTGTTAGCTTTCACTGTTATGCTGATGACACCCAACTCTACATGCCCCTAAAGCTGACCAACACACCGGACTGTAGTCAGCTGGAGGCGTGTCTTAATGAAATTAAACAATGGATGTCCGCTAACTTTTTGCAACTCAACGCCAAAAAAATGGAAATGCTGATTATCGGTCCTGCTAGACACCGACCTCTATTTAATAATACAACTAATATTTGACAACCAAAATATAAAACGAGGTGACTCGATAAAGAATCTGGGTATTATCTTCGACCCAACTCTCTCCTTTGAGGCACACATTAAAAGCGTTACTAAAACGGCTTTCTTTCATATCCGTAATATCGCTACAATTCGCTCCATTCTCTCCACTAAAGACGCTGAGATCATTATCCATGCGTTTGTTACGTCTCGTCTCGATTACTGTAACGTATTATTTTCGGGTCTCTCCATGTCTAGCATTAAAAGATTACAGTTGGTACAAAATGCGGCTGCTAGACTTTTGACAAGAACAAGAAAGTTTGATCACATTACGCCTGTACTGGCTCACCTGCACTGGCTTCATATGTTTGCCCACATATGAGGTCCTCTCCAAGGTTCTCATAGTCATCATTGTCACTGGCGTCCCACTGGGTGTGAGTTCTCCTTGCCCACTGGGTGTGAGTTTTCCTTGCCCTTATGTGGGTTCTTCCGAGGATGTTGTAGTCGTAATGGTTTGTACAGTCCTTTGAGACATTTGTGATTTAGGGCTATATAAATAAACATTGATTGATTGATTGATCTTCATCAAAGTGCCCGCACTCGCAACTTTTTGGCCCCCCGGTAGATTATTTTGCAAACAAAAAAAAGCATAGAAACCGAGTCACCAATGCTTCAGATTCTTAGTCCGGATCCTCGATTCCACCAAAGTGTGTTACATGCGACATTTGCCGGCAAAAAGTCTGCGTTCAAAGGACTCCGGCTTATTAGTGATTCCCAAAGCCCCAAAAAAGTCTGCGGGCTACGGAGCGTTTTCATTTCGGGCTCCAGTACTCTGGAATGCCCTCCCGGTAACAGTTCGAGATGCCACCTCAGTAGAAGCATTTAAGTCTCACCTTAAAACTCATTTGTATACTCTAGCCTTTAAATAGACTCCCTTTTTAGACCAGTTGATCTGCCGTTTCTTTTCTTTTTCTTCTATGTCCCACTCTCCCTTGTGGAGGGGGTCCGGTCCGATGACCATGGATGAAGTACTGGCTGTCCAGAGTCGAGACCCAGGATGGACCGCTCGCCTGTGTATCGGCTGGGGACATCTCTGCGCTGCTGATCCGCCTTCGCTTGGGATGTTTTCCTGCTGGCTCCGCTGTGGACGCGACTCTCGCTGCTGTGTTGGATCCGCTTTGGACTGGACTTTCGCGGCTGTGTTGGATCCATTGTGGATTGAACTTTCACAGTATCATGTTAGACCCGCTCGACATCCATTGCTTTCCTCCTCTCCAAGGTTCTCATAGTCATCATTGTCACCGACGTCCCACTGGGTGTGAGTTTTCCTTGCCCTTATGTGGGCCTACCGAGGATGTCGTAGTGGTTTGTGCAGCCCTTTGAGACACTAGTGATTTAGGGCTATATAAGTAAACATGGATTGATTGATTGATATATGGAGAGAGGTGTAAAGAAGGGAACAATAAAGAAGTGGTTGAGACCAAACCTGCTCTCATGACTCCCTTTTATTATTTTGTTTTATCAGTACCCAAAATATGCGAACCCAGGACACTCGGCTACATATAGATTTATTAAATAAATGTCTTGCCCCCTCAAATCAAAATTTGAAAAAGTACATTTTAATAAACTCACAAAATTACTACATTACAAGTTGACAAAATTATCTGCACTAGCGGAAAAATCCGGCGAAAAAGGGACACACACGATATAGTAGTGTCGGCTTCCCTCTCATCCCTCCCTCCGCTGTGCGTGTATTCAACATTCCACAGGCTGCGCAGAAGACACACACACCCCTCAGCCCTCAGTAAACATCCAATCACTGTTGCATTATGAAAGTAAAAGAAAAGGAAAAGTTGTCTACATTTATCATATACTTGTTAGGATGGGTGTATTTGTGTAGTCTTCTCTGTCATAAACACGTTTATCGTCGCGGACTTTCGGTGCTACGGAGTTCTTTTTTTTTTTTTTATACAACTTCACGAGAGCAGTGGCAGCGGAGGCTCTGAGCAGCAGTGGTTTGGAAGGCAGAGAGCCTCCACTGTCCCTGTAACAAGCTACAAGTCATTTATGTGACTGTTAATGACGGTAAAAATGAAACATAAGGTATGTATCCTGCTTAGCAGTCCTCCTCTGCTGTCCTCTGTTCAGAGCGGAGTCCCTAGCAACGGCCCGTTTTACTTAGCAACGGTCTGGCAATCGACTGCTGGAATTCTTTTTCTGTAGTTTTTCTTGTAAGTCTACATAGTCAACCTTTAATGTTTCAATCTACATTTTGTAATAAACAAATTATAAGTTACATTTGATAAGACCAAGACACCTAAAAAAAAAAACACAGCCGTTTTCCTCAATTTACAAGCAAGTGGGCAACACACATACATTGGAGTGAATGCATTTTGTGCCCAGATGAGTGCCCACGTTCTGTTTTATAAATTAGTTTGAGATTCTTTTTTATCATTATTCATCAGACTACCTTTCAGTTTTGTAAATATTGACTGTAGTGCGTGAAGTCCTACTTTGGGTCAAAATGTATTTGAGAGTTAGGCCATCCAGTTAGGATAAATGTTATGTTATCCCGTGGGATTGGGTCTCTGACGATGTGGTCCTGTTGGCTTCATCTGGCCGGGATCTTCAGCTCTCACTGGATCGGTTCGCAGCCGAGTGTGAAGCGACCGGAATGAGAATCAGCACCTCCAAGTCCGAGTCCATGGTTCTCTCCCGGAAAAGGGTGGAGTGCCATCTCCGGGTTGGGGAGGAGACCCTGCCCCAAGTGGAGGAGTTCAAGTACCTAGGAGTATTGTTCACAAGTGGGGGAAGAGTGGATCGTGAGATCGACAGGCGGATCGGTGCGGCGTCTTCAGTAATGCGGACGTTGTACCGATCCGTTGTGGTGAAGAAGGAGCTGAGCCGGAAGGAAAAGCTCTCAATTTACCGGTCGATCTAAGTTCCCATCCTCACCTATGGTCATGAGCTTTGGGTAATGACCGAAAGGATAAGATCACGGGTACAAGCGGCCGAAATGAGTTTCCTCTGGCTCTCCCTTAGAGATAGGGTGAGAAGCTCTGTCATCCGGGAGGAACTCAAAGTAAAGCCGCTGCTCCTCCACATCGAGAGGAGCCAGATGAGGTGGTTCGGGCATCTGGTCAGGATGCCACCCGAACAGGTGTTTAGGGCACGTCCAACCGGTAGGAGGCCACGGGGAAGACCCAGGACACGTTGGGAAGACTATGTCTCCCGGCTGGCCTGGGAACGCCTCGGGATCCCCCGGGAAGAGCTAGACGAAGTGGCTGGGGAGAGGAAAGTCTGGGCTTCCCTGCTTAGGCTGCTGCCCCCGCGACCCGACCACGGATAAGCGGAGGAAGATGGATGGTTATGTTGTTGGTTGATAAAATCTGGATGAAGGATGTTTTATTTTATTTTATTCATTTATTTTTATTTTTCAGTTTCCCCCCCCCCCTGAGGGATTGCCACCTTATTGTGGTCAGGGGGTTTGCGTGCCTCAGTGACCGTAAGAGCTATACCAGCAGGAGCTTAGTCTTTAGGTGGGACACCCAAGTTGGACAGGTCTGAAGGTAGAGGCCTGACAAAGTGCAATCCACTACTCCAGGTTGGGGTTGGACACATAGCTAAAGACCCATTTCAATGAAGAAAGCATCGTTACTATGAGCACAAAAAAAAAAAGTGCTGGAGCATGATGTGTACACATGATAAATGTTAAATGGGTTGTACTTGTATAGCGCTTTTCTACCTTTTGATGGAGGGAGCTGCCATGCAAAGCGCTAACCAGCACCCATCAGGAGCAAGGGTGAAGTGTCTTGCTCAGGACACAACGGACGTGACGAGGTTGGTACAAGGTGGGAATTGAACCAGGGACCCTCGGGTTGCGCACGGCCACTTTTCCACTGCGCCACGCCGTCCCTTCACATTTCACATGATGCCCCCCTTCACATTTCTGACTGCCCCCTTATATAAGCATGCCTAGAACCGCCCCTGTTTCTGCACCGTAATGCTGCAAAACGGAATGCGCGCCGAGACCCGTGCCGACAATCACATCCACATATCGCATGTTAACACGCACACGTCGGCGTTAATGACGTGTAATAACATTATCGCAGGGAGATAAGGTTCCTCCGGGAGCGTCCGAGTCACAACTGCGGTAATAATTAAAGTCACTTGCACGCGTGCACGTGCGCTCCCGGGATCACGCCATGTTTATTTGATGGCCGGCCCCAAAAGGAGGCCAAGTGAGGGCGCCGGGTCCCTTTATGCGTTTGCTTTACGAGGCCGCCGGCTGACCCTTTATGGTCAACACGTCAATGAGCGGAGACGCTAAAGTGCGGACGACCGCGCCGTTTTTGTTTTTTTTCCATTCGGAAAAGCGCCGGGGATTGAACTCATTTCAATGTGCGAGCCGTTAAGACGTTGACGTGTGATGACTCAACGCCGGGACGCAATCTCCCGGCTGGCACTCCCGTATGGAAATGTGGCGGAGCCTTATTTTAAAGACTTTGCTAGGGGGGATGCAATTATACGTTAATAAATACCGTAATGGCTGCCCGAGTGTTGTTTTCGGCGAGAAGGGGAAAAATATGAAAATGAGCTCATTAAGATCCTTAGAAAGTCAACATGGCGTTCCAACTCATTAAAATAACGATCACAAATATTAAAATATTCATCTTAAGTTCTGCTGCTGTGTGCTCCAGGTCTCCGGGCTGCACAAACAAGAGTTTTTGGACTAAAAAAGTCCATGTTAAACAAAAACAAACGACAGGAAGTATGATTATTAACATTACAACATGTATGTTTTATGACATAATTTGGTCTTTCATTAACGCAGCTTCTGATTGGTTGACGCTTGCAAATATATTTTTAAACCTGGACCCATTATTAATGCTTTTGATTGCGGCATAGCTCGGTTGGTAGAGTGGCCGTGCCAGCAACTTGAGGGTTTCGGGTTCGATTCCCGCTTGTGCCATCCTAGTCATTGCCGTTGTGTCCTTGGGCAAGACACTTTACCCACCTGCTCCCAGTGCCACCCACACTGGTTTAAATGTAACTTAGATATCGGGTGTCACTATGTAAAGCGCTTTGAGTCACTTGAGAAAAGCGCTATATAAATGTAATTCACTTCACTTCACTAGAGTGGCCGTGCCAGCAACTTGAGGGTTGCGGGTTCGATTCCCGCTTGTGCCATCCTAGTCACTGCCGTTGTGTCCTTGGGCAGGACACTTTACCCACCTGCTCCCGGTGCCATCCAAACTGGTTTAAATGTAACTTAGATATCGGGTGTCACTATGTAAAGCGCTTTGAGTCACTTGAGAAAAGTGCTATATAAATATAATTCACAATTCAACTCAACACCATTATCACCTTGGCCTCTGCATGCCAGTGAGAGCAGACACTGTGCAGTAAGTGATTGTTTTATTACAGGGGTGTCAAACTCAAATACAGAGTGGGCCAAAATTTGAAACTGAACAAAGCCGAGGGCCAAAGTTGAACAACTTAACCTTTTAATAGGGACCCAAACAAGTTTTGCGTTGAATATTGAACAAGCAAGGCTTATATAACTTTATAGTGACATGCAAAAATCGAGTTTTGTTGGTAGCGGGGGTGTATATTGTAGCGTCCCGGAAGAGTTAATGCCGCAAGGGGTTCTGGGTATTTGTTCTGTTGTGTTTATGTTGTGTTACGGTACGGATGTTCTCCAGAAATGTGTATGTCATTCTTGTTTGGTGTGGGTTCACAGTGTGGTGTAACAGTGTTAAAGTTGTTTATACGGCCATCCTCAGTGTGACCTGTATGGCTGTTGACCAAGTATGCGTGGTATTCACTTGTGTGTGTGTGTAGATGCCGCATATATTACGTGACTGGGCCGGCACGCTGTTTGTATGGAGGAAAAGCGGACGTGACGACAGGTTGTAGAGGATGCTAAAAGCAGTCCCTTTAAGGCACGACCCCAATATTGTTGTCCGGGTAGAAATTCGGGAAAATGGTTGCCCCAGGAGATTTTCGGGGTGGGCACTGAAATTCGGGATTCTCCTGGAAAAATCGGGAGGGTTGGAAAGTATGAAAATTAGCGTTGAATGCGGTGATACAGCGGCACTGTCACAGTATAATATCGGAGGGCCAGCTCTAATGTTAATTTATTATTGCCTCTAGGGCCGAATGAAATTACATGGCGGGCCAAATTAGGCTCGCGGGCCAGAGTTTGACACCCATGTTTTATTAGGTGTGTGTCAGAGTTAGTTGGTGACGAAACCAAGATGCAGAGATGGAGGCAGGCATGGAGTGAGAAAACATGATTTAATAAAGATACTAAAACAAGAACAAACCAAAGGGGTACAACAAAAGGCGCGCATGAGGCGGATAACCAACTAGCATGGGAGCTAAAAAATAAAAGGAGCTTAGCCTGGAAGCTATCAAAAACATAAAGGGCCTAGCGTGGAAGCTAGCGGGTAGCGAGCAGGAAAACAGAAGTCGTTACTTGTAGAATGAAAACAAAATGGAAGCAGGGAACAAAAGACAGTAAGCCACAGATAGATACCGAAATATAGCTTATATCTACGCTGCAATGACACGACACGAAACAACACGACAGGAGCAACAATACGGAAGTGACATCGACGATAATCCAGCACTGACTGGGCTGATTGACACCAGGTGTGGCCAGGGGCCAATCAGCCACAGCTGAGGGGACACAGCACTCAGGGAGAAAGACAGGAAACCAACAAAATAAGAGCGCTGACAAGAACTAAAGACAGGAAATACTGCACACACACAGGAAAAACTAAAACACAAACAAACTGTCAGGGGCAAGCCTGACAGCCTGCAGTTTGTATTTCTTGTGTAGCACTTAATACTACTACATGATGCTTTGTGAACGTTGTGATGCGTCTGTGAAATATGTATGCTTAAAATGAGCAAATACAAAAATATTACACGTGTTTATGAAGGTGTATGTTACTACATTACATATATGCTTACAGCATATATATATATATAAAACATTGATGGAGGCTTTTGGATATTTCCAAATAAAACCGCAAACTGACCTTTGTTCGTGTTTATTTACGCGTTAGAATGCATAAAAAAAACAACAACAAAAAATTTGGTTTTTTGTCTTGCATACGGATTGTGATTGATAGGCAAACGTGCAGTTCCCCTTTAACTGGCAAACACTGTGCAGGACTGCTTGTATTTAAAAATGCTATGATATCAACCTATATTGTTTTGTGTTTTTGCTATTATGATGGCACACTGGATTTTGCAGTGTGAACTAGGGTGGTTCGGTATACCGGTATTAGTATAGTACTGCGATACTAATGGATCATGTTTACGAGCAGAGGAGCATGTTCGGCAGTGCACAATCACAGAGTACTTATAAGCGGACACAGTGTGTAGACAGAAAAGGCAGAACGGATGCATTTTGGCTTAAAAACCCATGATAAAAGTAAAGGTATAACACTGAAACACCCTCAGGAAGAGGTGCTTTAAAACACGGCTAACATCCATCTGCCGTCGGCTGTCACGGCTTGGACTTGGACGTGGATTGTTTTTCCGAGGCAAAAGAAAGTTGGCGCGAGCAAGGCGTGAATGAAGGTACATATTTTTTATTTACACTATAACTAAAAACAGGAACAAACAAAAGGGGCGCACAATGGCGGTAAAAAAAACTGGACTATGAAACAAAAGACTAGCACAAAGGCAATTAACTATAAACACAAAAAAAACACTTGCACTGTGGCATGAATAATGAGAAAAATCTACTTGGAACAAAATGATTACGGGACATGAATCATTGAAAAGTGCGTAGCAGGTGATGTTGCCAGAATGAACAACAGAAACGGACAGGCTTAAATAATACTGTGGTGATTAGTGAAAACAGGTGTGAGACATGAGGATGGGGTGTGACATGAGGACAAGGTGAAAACTAATGAGTTGGCATGGTAAGACAAACAAGGAAGTGCAACAACTAGAAACAATGGAGTCTTAAGCAAAACAGATCACAACTAAACAAAAACATGAACAGACAAATCACTAATCCTCGCGTCCATGGCAACAAATAAGGTAAGTTTCTTACAAGTATCATCCCTGCCGGACGAGGAATAGCTAAACATGCTTCACTACACACCGTAGCTCACCGGCGTCAAAATGTAAACAAACGCCATTGGTGGATCTACACCTGACATCTATTGTGATGATACCAAGTACAGGAGCGTATTTGGTCGATACTACTATGAGCACGTCAATATTTTTTGGCATTACAAAATCTTCTTTTGTGTAAACTCAGGAAATATGTCCCTGGACACATGAGGACTTTGAATATGACCAATGTATGATCCTGTAACGACTTGGTATCGGATTGATACCCACATTTGTGGTATCATCCAAAACTAATGTATAGTATCAAAAAACAAAAGAATAAGTGATTATTACATTTTAACAAAAGTGTATATAGAACATGTTAAAACAGAAAGTAAGCGGATATTAACAGTAAATGAACAATTAGAATAATACTTAATTTCTACGATAATGTTGACAAAATAATAGAATGATAAAAGACACAATATGTTACTGCATATGTCAGCAGACTACATTAGGAGCCTTTGTTTGTTTACTTACTCCTAAAAGACAAGTTGTCCAGTATGTTCACTATTTTATTTAAGGACAACGTTGCAATAAGAAACATGTTTAATGTACCCTAAGATTTTTTGTTAAATTCAGCCAATAATGACAATTTTTGTGGTCGCCTTTATTTCGAAAAGTACCGAAAAGTATCGAAATAAGTTTGGTGCCGTTACCAAAATATCGGGACAACATTAGTGTGAACACACGTCTGCATGGAACGTGTATGAGTGATTAACACGCAGCTGCTTTACCTACCTCTACATGCGCTACGAAACGTTTGTAGAGGGGGCGTGGACTGCGTACCTGCAGCGAAGCGGGGTGTGCCAGGACTGGCTTCGAGATCAGCAACAGGTGCGTAGATAGCCTACCTGGGCCCTTTTATCTAATCATCTGTCAGGGTGGCCGGCCCTTCAGTGCCCTCCCCCGGCCCGGGTGAGACGTACTGTATACCGGTAAGGTTACAAGGGTTAAAAGAGCTCTCTACAAGGAGCCGGTCCTGCACATGCTTAACTTTTCTCTCCCGTTTTGTCTGCAGGCTGACACGTCAGGCAGAGGAATTGGAGCTGTTTTGTCCCAGCAGGTGGAGGGCGTCGACCGCCCCATCCTTTACATCAGCAGAAAATTGTCAGAAAGAGAGGCCAGGTATAGCACAGTGAAGAGAGAGTGCCTCGCTATTCAGTGGGCGGTGGGGGTCGTCCGGTACTACCTCCTAGGGTAGCTCATTCAGCCCCCGCATGAAAGATGCCAACAAACGGATCACCTGTTGGTATCAAGCTTTACAACCCTACAACTTTAGAGTGATCCACAGACCGGGTGTGCATATGGCCGTGGCCGACTTCCTCTACTGCTTCCCGGCCTGCGTCTGGCGGTGGAGGAGGTATGTGGAGGGGCGTGGTCTGTGGACCTGCAGAGAAACGGGATGTGCCAGGACCAGCTTCGAGATCAACGACAGGGGCGTTGAGACCCACCTGGGCCATTTACGCCCTCAACCCATCAGGTGGAGGGCGTTGACCGCCCCATCCTTTACATCAGCAGAAAATTGTCAGAAAGAGAGGCCAGGTATAGCACAGTGAAGAGAGAGTGCCTCGCTATCCAGTGGGCGGTGGGGGCCGTCCGGTACTACCTCCTAGGGCGCTTATTCAGCCACCGATCTAAAGATGCCAACAAGCGGATCACCTGTTGGTATCTAGCTTTACAACCCTACAACTTTAGAGTGATCCACAGACCGGGTGCTCAAATGGCCGTGGCCGACTTCCTCTCCCGCTTCCTGGCCTGCGTCTGGTGATGGACGTATGTGGAGGGGGGTGTGGACTGTGGACCTGCAGCGAAGTGGGGTGTGCTAGGACCGCCTTCGAGATCAGCAACAAGTGCGTGGATGGCCCACCTGGGCCATCTACGCCCTCCAGGTGGAGGGCGTTGACCGCCCATCCTTTACATCAGCAGAAAATTGTCAGAAAGAGAGGCCAGGTATAGCACAGTGGAGAAAGTGTCTCGCCATCCGGTGGCCAGTCGGGGCCCTCCGGTACTACCTCCTAGGGCGCCTATTCAGCCTCTGCTCGGACCACAAACCCCTCCACCGCATGAAAGATGCCAACGCGCGGTTCACCCGTTGGTATCTAGCTTTACAACCCTACAACTTTAGAGTGATCCACAGACCGGCTTCCTCTCCTGCTTCCCGGCCTGCGTCTGGCGGTGGAGGCATGTGGAGGGGGGGCGTGGCCTGCGGATCTGCAGCGAAGCGGGGTGTGCCAGGACCGGCATCGAAATCAGCGACAGGTTATCTAATCGCCCGTCGCTCTATTAAAAGGCAGCAGCTGGAAGGAGAGAGTTGTTGGAGCTGGAGTAGAGCACGAGCGAGAGCGAGAGACAAGCAGACTAATCTGAGAACATTATTGAAAAACAAAAACTATTGTAACCATGAAACGGGTTCGCATGACAATGCTTGGCGGTCTGGAGGACCCACTGGAAGCGAGCTTCCACAAACCCAAGCATGCTTTTTCACTCTTATCAACAACGAGGTCATCAGCACAATTAATGCTGGCTCAGCAGTTTGCGCCTCACAACATTGGTTGTGTTCCTTCCCACGTTCTCATGCAGTCCGAAATGTCGCACAGAACTCGTTATTGTTAATGACTTTCTCATGGTCTTTGAATTTCACTAGAGATGTCGCCGACCTGGCCCCGAACCAGCGACGCTCACCCCTCGCCTCCGTGGTACGCGGCGGCGGCGGCGCGTGACGAGCATGCAGCCTGCGGCGCGGCGCGCGTTATCATCGCTCGTGATCACAATTAATTAGCTGTTTATTTGAAGGTGATCCCTGCCGCTAACCCAGATGATCGGCCACTTTGATTTGTCCTCGACGTGAGCGGCTAGCCAATGGCGCGCCAATCAGGAACAGCAGAACTTGTTTACAGAGGCTTGCCGAACCTGGGGAGTTAAAATGCCGACTCGTGTTTGGAGTGCTTATTGGCGGATGGATGCTGTTTATTTTTATTGTTTTTCTATTTTAATCTTGGTGGAGGAACTCTGCAAAAAAAAACGTGCTTGTTGTGCAGACTGTGCAGACTCGCACCCACTCCTCGCTGAGCCACACATGACACCGAGCGGGGAAAGTGTCATATTTGACATCTCTCGTGCACCTCCCCCGCATGCAAAAAATAACTAACAGACGACGTACCCTCGCTCAACTATTTAATAACGTGGTCAACATAGTAGAAACGTTCACCTCTCAGCCTGCAATAATTCTACTTCCCACCATTTTTAAATCCACGCATAAGCCAAATTTTGCTGTGTTGTAGTCAGAGGTGGGTAGTAACGCGCTACATTTACTCCGTTACATCTACTTGAGTAACTTTTGGGATAAATTGTACTTCTAAGAGTAGTTTTTATGCAACATACTTTTACTTTTACTTGAGTATATTTATAGAGAAGGAACGCTACTTTTACTCCGCTCCATTTATCTGCAATCAGGTCGCTACTCGCTACTTTTTTTTTTATCGATCTCTTAATGCACGCTTTGTTTGTTTTGATTTTGTCAGACACACATTCAAAGTAGGAACTACGCATGCTTGCGTTTCACCAATCAAATGCAGTCACTGGTGACGTTGGACCAATCAAACAGAGCCAGGTGGTCACGTGACCGTCACACGTAGAACCCGACATGTTGAAAAACTTATTGGGTTGTGTTACCATTTAGTGGTCAACTATACGGAATATGTACTGTACTGTGCAACATACTAATAAAAGTTTCAATCAATCAACCAATTAACCAATCAAACAAAAGTGTAAAGGAAAAAAGACACTTTTTATTTCAACCGTACTTCCCGTCAAAAGCCTAAAGACTGATCGCCCAGTTCCTGTCTTCACAATAAAAGCGCTGCTCCATCGCGCCTGCGCTAACAAAATAAGAGTCTCCGAAAGCCAGCGCAAACAAACTAGCAAGCTACGGAGTTTGCCGCCAATGTATTTCTTGTAAAGTGTATAAAAACGAATATGGAAGCTGGACAAATAAGATGCCAAAAACCAACGACTTTCATGTGGTATTAGACAGGAAGGAGGAACTTTTTTTCTCCTCCATTTGAAAACCGGGACGTTATCAGCACTATACTGTCTGATTCTAATCAATGCAAGTCATCAGAATCAGGTAATACACCAACTTATATTCTTGTCTTCATTAAAGATAGGAATCTATATGTTAAACATGCATGTATATTCATTAAAACACCTTTAACATGTGAACAAAAACCGCAAAATAAATAAATATAAATTATATACTCTATATATAAAGGTATGTATATATATATGTGTGTATGTATATGTATATATGAGGTAGATCACCTCGACTTGGTCATTTATTAAGTAATTGATAAACGTTGAAAAACTTATTGGAGTGTTACCATTTAGTGGTCAATTGTACGGAATATGTACTGTACTGTGCAATCTACTAATACAAGTTTCAATCAATCAATCAATGCCTACTGAGCCTATGGTGCTGTTAAGTTATTGTGGCTCAATTTGCCTTAATTTTTTTTTTTAATTTTAATGTATTATTATTTAATATATAATATTGTTTTAGTTGCTTAAGAAATATTCCTGGCTCTGAATTTGCTCATTGCTATTTTAATGTTTTTGTGCATTATTTGTTGCTGGAATCATTAAACGAACAGGTTACTCATCAGTTACTCAGTACTTGAGTAGTTTTTTCGCAACATACTTTTTAATTTTACTCAAGTAAATATTTGGGTGACTACTCCTTACTTTTACTTGAGTTATAAATCTCTAAAGTAACAGTACTCTTACTTGAGTACAATTTCTGGCTACTCTACCCACCTCTGGTTGTAGTGCAATAATCATAAAACATGTTTAACACACTGAATTTTTGGGACTGTAAGGTGCATTGTTAGAATAATTACGTATATATTATCACACAACTTTTATGCTTAAGGGCCGTTGCTATAGTTATTATCAATTGTGTTGAAATTGTATTTTTCTTTGTCCGTGCAAAGCTGGCAATCCAAAAGGTTGCAAGCCAGTTTTGTTTCCAGGAACGGCCTGCTGACTGTCTGTCTTGCAGCCACTGACTGACTTTGTGCTGCTCAAGTCTCACACAACATGTTACAGAGCCGCCACATTGACTGTGTGATATAAAAGCGTGCGCGATGACATGTAGTGGAGCAGTAGTTTAATTGGGGGTGCGCGGACCCCTGGAGGTACTTGAAGGTATGCCAAGAAACAAGTGAGATTTAATAAAAACATTCCAAAAAATAGCAGCAATTCATAAATCCTTTATACAATATACATACATTTTTTGAATTATTCTTCAATGAAAGATGAATGTAAGTTCATAAACTGTGGAAAAATAATACAACAATCCAACATTCAGTGTTGGCAACTAGATTTTTTATGGACATTTTTACCATAAATATTGATGTTAAAGATTTTTTTTTTTTTTGTGAAGAAATGTTTAGAATGAAGTTGATGAATCCAGATGGATCTCTATTACCAGGGACGTGCACATGATTATAGAGGGGCAGGGGCTGAAAGTCAGAAAAGGGCAGGAAATTGTTTTTTGGTCCTTTACACAATATGGAAATTAATGTAAAATTTAATTTGCTAATAGGAAGCTAACTACTTAGCTGTGTGTCTTTTGTAGGTAAAAGTGATTGCCTTTTCTTTTGTGTCAAGAAATTATTGTCATAATGAGTTAATTCACATTAAAATAGGCTTGGAAGACATGAAAAGCAACAAAACACTGGTTTATTATTAGGCTATTTATTGTTAAAGATAAGCACTTTCATATTGAACATCGAACAGTGCAACATGAACTTCGAAAAAAATGAAAATAAAAAAAATACCCAAATGGAAAAAACTTCAATGTAAAAATCTGTCCTTCTTCCCTTAACTTGATGAAAACACCATCAAGTTGTAACTAATGGTCTTTCTCACTTAATGCTCAGACTAAACAACTGAAACGCAATACAACTTTATATCAAAACCTCTACTGTGAGAGAAATGTGATCCGCCGTAAACACAGTGCATTTTATTTTGAAAAATAACCCGGTGTTTTATTTTGTATTTTGTACACTATTTCCTGTCCTGCACGATCCGCTCTGCTCTGTGCGGAATAGATGTGCCGTGCTCAATTGATGTGCTGTGCTCCGACGTCCGGCAAAAACAGAAGCTGACACTTTGAATAATAGAATAATACAGCGTTTTTCGGAAATATTACCCATATTAGATGCTGAATAAGTGGACGGCGACTAGACCATAACTCACAGGTTCAAGTTGCTCCACTGTCACGTCTCCTCAGGCCGCCGTTGGCTCTCTCTCCTCTCTCTCACTCACTTGCCTTCTCTCTCTCTCTCTCTCTCTCTCTCTCTCTCTCTCTCTGTGGCGGAAGCGCAGGCTCAAACAACCCGGTATTACAAGAAATTCAGTAGTCCCCCGGAAAAATTGATTGATGATTGGCAAGTATGTTGCTAGGGCGGGAAAGCCATTCATAGAAGGTGATTTCATTAAAAAGTGCATGTTAGATTTTTTAAGAAATCTTTTCTTGCGGCCGGCCCAGCCTCACCCAGTGTCTGCATCCAGTGGCCCCCCAGGTAAATTGAGTTTGAGACCCCGGGTTTGAACCCTTCTAAAATGGTGATAATGTTCCCCTTTAACCATTTTATTTTCCAATGTAAAAGAGTAGTGAACTCATCCATATACTCACAATGCATTCTGCGCCTCTGATTGTCCTTTATGTATTTGCACTTTTTTTTGTCTGCATGGATATTAAATGGTCTTGAATTATATTTATTATGGTCTTTAAAAATAAAAAGTCTTAAATTTGACTTGTTGGAACCTGCAGAGACCCTGTGGTAACATAAAACCTGAAAAATGAAACAATTAAAAAAAGACATCAACTTACAACAAAGAATAACTATTAATGTTTTTAATCTGTAATAGAAAACAATTGCAGTTCAACAATTTGCCTGGAATAAAAAAATAATAATTTAAAATTTAGACTACAAACATTTTTCGACCGACCTGAACAGTTTGATACTGAATAATAACAATAAATTCAAATTGATCGGTAACATTAATTTATGAGCACAATATATAAAACATTGCAACCATAATTTTTTTTAAATTATTTTATTTAATTTTAGTCAAATTTAGGAATTCATGATCATTGCATACTATGAGCACATTTTATAGTGCACAGCTGTTCAAAACAGAGTTTAAAGTATGATACTGCATGATACTGATAAATCATAAAAAAAGGGTAATACAACTATTTTGAGAAGAACTGCTCCAAAGTAACAGCTGCTATTATAGTTATTGACTACTTCTGTTTATCGGTTGGTCGTGTAGGATGAGTGATGAGCCAAAAAGACGCAAACGTGGGATCGTCGAACAAAAAAAGCTTTGTTTGTTTCAGCGAGCCTTCGATTGCAAACCTGCAGCTTCCAGGAGATTGAGTATTCAAGTTAGAGTTAAAGTACCAACGATTGTCACACACACACTAGGTTTGTCGAAATTATTCTCTGTATTTGACCCAAGTATGACCCGAATCAGTTTTCTGTTATCCTCTTGGTTAACTGTCCTTAAATACCTTTTTCCCCAAAGACCCCCACTCTTCGTTATTCTACCCTTGGAGACGGTCAGTCCGGACAAAAGTCCAGCTTGTTGTTTGGCCAGTTAATCTATTTCCTCTAATTTAGTCGCACAACCTCCGACACCTATCCTCCACTCCAGATCTGGGCGATTATTTTGAACCGGGGGGCCCACATTTAGAGAAAAAAATGCCGGTACATCTGATTTTTAGGAACTCTAACACAAAACCTCACAATAATATCTAATTGAATGTTAAAAACATGACAGACCGCCTTATAAAATGCAATGGAATTTTTTTATTTTTATACAGAAACACCCAGAATGTACATGAAAATAAAGAATGTGGGATTCACAATATTAACTATGATTGATAAAACACTGAATATTGACAACATATGAATGCCACACCCCTTTCACAATCGACATGTTTTATCATCAAGTGAAACGCAACAAAAATGCAACAAATACAGTGAAATAAGAACATCTAAAATCTGATACATCACTAAGTCTTAGAACTTTGTTGTAAAAATCTTCCTTATTTCAGGCTGGTCGCTCTGGAAAACACTCTGTGGAAACGCTCCCCACCCACAGTGCTCGGTACCTCATCTGAGCTGCTGTGACATTTGGAAATGAAGAATAGATGTGAAGTTGATGTGGACTCCAGAGATTTAAGCGTTAAATATAAAATGTATGTATGCCCTGGTACACTATTATCATCATCTCATGACCGAACCAAAACACTTATTACACTTTTATACTGAAATAAATACGACAACTTATTAAATAAAAACCTAGAAAAAACTACCAGCAGTGGTAAAGTTTGGATCCATGAAAGAAAGAATGAAGTAAATTGTTTATAATTGAATACATTTACAGATGTATTACATTTTCTTATTGAATTAAGTAACGTTTATGACAACCTTTATATAAGAAGGATAATGCATATGTTTATATTTTTTTTCCCAAAACTCTTACAAAAAAGTGGGACCCCAAAAATGTACCGTGGGACCCCATTTTTATGACTTGATGGGGTCCCTGGGACCCCATTTTGAAAACTCCTAGCACCAACACTGCTGTCAACAGAGGACAAAAAATGCTCTATTTGAATAAATATATTATTTATAAAGCAAGTTCGAGTATCATCGGCAAATTTTCACCTAGTCCGGGCTTTGGCACGCATATTTGTGTCCTCTTTTGGGAATTTCACAATATGGTCAGCCTCGTATACGGTATACTTTACCTCGGGGGTCACCAACCTTTTTGAAACCAAGAGCTACTTCTTGGGTACTGATTAATGCGAAGGGCTACCAGTTTGATACACACTTAAATAAACTGCCAAAAATAGCCAATTTGCTCAATTTACCTTTAATAAATAAATCTATATATGTACATATATATATAAAAAAAAATGGGTATTTCTGTCATACATTTTTTTTTTCCTTTTACGGAAGGTTTTTGTAGAGAATAAATGATGAATAAAACACTTAATTGAACGGTTTAAAAGAGGAGAAAACACGAATAAAATGAAAATACAATTTTGAAACATAGTTTATCTTCAGTTTCGACTCTATAAAATTCAAAATTCAACCGAAAAAATGAAAAGAAAAACGAACTAATTCGAATATTTTTGAACAAAATAAAAAAATAATTAATGGAACATCATTAGTAATGTTTCCTGATTAAAATTTATTTTAGAATTTTGATGACATGTTTTAAATAGGTTCTGCACTTTGTTAGAATATATAACAAATTGGACCAAGCTATATTTCTAACAAAGACCAAACATTATTTCTTCTAGATTTTCCGGAATAAATATTTCAAAAGAAATTCAAAAGACTTTGAAATAAGATTTAAATTTGATTCTAAAGATTTTCTAGATTTGCCAGAATATTTTTATTTTATTTTAATCATAATAAGTTCAAAGAAATATTTCACAAATGTTCTTTGTCAAAAAAACAGAAGCTAAAATGAAGAATTATATTAAAATGTATTTATTATTCTTTAAAATAAAATAAAAATACTTGAACATTGATTTAAATTGTCAGGAAAGAAGAGGAAGGACTTTAAAAGGTAAAAAGGTATATGTGTTTAAAAATCCTAAAATCATTTTTAAGGTTGTATTTTTTTCTCTAAAATTGTCTTTCTGAAAGTTATACGAAGCAAAGTAAAAAAATAAATGAATTTATTCAAACAAGTGAAGACCAAGTCTTTAAAATATTTTCTTGGATTTTCAAATTCTATTTGAGTTTTTTTCTTTCTTAGAATTAAAAATGTCGAGCAAAGCGAGACCAGCTTGCTTCTATTAAAAAAATAGAGGCAGCTCACTGTTAAGTGCTGCGATTTGAGCTATTTTTAGAACAGGCCAGCGGGCGACTCATCTGGCCCTTATAGGCTACCTGGTGCCTCATTACTTTACCCACCTCTGGTTAAAATGGACCGCTGCGCCCTAAAAGCTCGAAGCTCACCTCCGCCGTCACACAGTTCTAGAAGATCACTATCATGACATGAAAGCCGCAATGAGCTCATTCAAATCAGCTCATTCAAATCAGCTCGAGAATCATTTGAGGAGAAAAAAAAAAAAAAAAAAGCTCGACCTTTGTCCTCACTCGTGCGACAAGCTATTCATGCACAGAAATAGCCGTTCAAAGCCAGGCGCCGGATCAAATGTAGAGGATGTGATGACTCCGTAAACACGCGGCGAAGTCGGCGTCGCTTTTCAGCAGCTTTTGAGTTTTCAAAATGTCATTTCTTTTTTTGTTTTTTTTGTGCGAAACGCGTGCAGTTGGCACATTCAGACGCGTCGACACCGAGCTTCCTGTTTGCCTTCATTCATCTTACGGCTGGGTGCCTCTATGTGCAAAAGTATTTGGACATTTCCCACTTAAAGGCCTACTGAAACCCACTACTACCGACCACGCAGTCTGATAGTTTATATATCAATGATGAAATATTAACATTGCAACACATGCCGATACGGCTTTTTTAGTTTACTAAATTGCAATTTTTAATTTCCCGTGGAGTTTCTTGTTGAAAACGTCGCGTGTTTGTGACGTCTCGGGTTGTAGCGGACACACACGGCTAAAAGTCGTCTCCTTTCATCGCATAATTACACAGTAATTTGGACATCTGTGTTGCTGAGTCTTTTGCAATGTGTTCAATTAATAATGGAGACGTCAAAGAAGAATGCTGTTGGTGGAAAGCGGTGGATTGCAGCTGTCTTCAGCACCGAAACACAGCCGGTGTTTCTTTGTTTGTTGTGAAGCATTAACACAGAGCGATCAAGCGAACATGTTTCTCTATGTCAGGGGTCGGGAACCTTTTTGTCTGACAGACCCATGAAAGCCAAATATTTCAAAATGTATTTCCGTGAGAGCCATATCATATTTTTTGTAACACTGAACATAACTAAATGCGTGCATTTTTTAAGTAAGACCAACATTTTTAGAGTATGATAAGTCTTTTTAATAACATTGTTATTTCTTGAACAGGTGCGGTAGAAAACAGATGGATGGATTAAAATGCATGAGAATGTTTTATATCTTGAACGTTATTTTTAACATGATTACCAGCGGAATTATTCATTACTTATCGTGTTAAGCAATGTCAGCTAAGATTTATCTGAGAGCCAGCTGCAGTCATCAAAAGAGCCACATCTGGCTCTAGAGTCATAGGTTCCCTACCCCTGCTCTATGTCAACCAGCAAGTTTTTGGATGGGGAAATTGTGATGTTAAGTCGGCTCTTACCGGAGACTTCATTGGATTATGGGACCTCCTCGTCTAGCTGTCAAAAAGGCAGCTGTGATCTTGGCTCCTCGGCTTCTCTCAGAGACACTGGCGTTAACCGAAGCCATCCTACTTTCAGGTGTGACAGTATAATCTCACTAAAATACTATTATCACAATAAACAGATAAGGGATTTTCCAGAATTCAATCAATCAATCAATGTTCATTTATATAGCCCTAAATCACTAATGTCTCAAAGGGCTGCACAAACCACAACACAAACCACTACGACATCCTCGGTAGGCCCACATAAAGGCAAGGAAAACTCACACTCAGTGGGACGTCGGTGACAATGATGACCCAGTGGGACATATAGTAAATGTGTCTAACTACATCTGATACGCTCCCACTGCCGCCGCCCGGAGCCGTCGCTTTTAAAAAAAGATAATTGTATGCCTCACTCTAACTTTCCTCATCCACGAATCTTTCATCCTCACTCAAATTAGCTCTTGCTGCTGGAGGCTATGATTATAAACAATGTGAGGATATGAGGAGCCCAACAACCCGTGACGTCACGCGCACATCGTCTGCTACTTCCAGTAAAGGCAAGGCTTTTATATTAGCCACCAAAAGTTGGGAACTTTATCCTCGATGTTCTCCACTAAATCCTTTCAGCAAAAATATGGCAATATCGCAAAATGATCAAGTATGACACATAGAATGGACCTGCTATCCCCGTTTAAATAAGAAGATCTCATTTCAGTAGGCCTTTAAAGACTTCCAATAACAAAACTTCCCACCAGCAGGAAGTAATCGTCCAAAAATGTCCAAAAGTTCGAGAAGGTCGCGAAGTGCATCCAAACTTCTCCCCCGTCCTTCCCGTAAACGTTGCAAACTTCGCTTTCCTCGTCCTCGTCTGCCATTGATTGAAGCAGCGAGAGAAGGGCATCTTTAATTGTGCTAAAAAAAAAAAAACACTTAAAAAACCCACCCCTCCCCGGACTACGATTGTCCCTCAGCTCGTTGGCGGATAGCAAAGGATTAATTAATTAAGTACATCTCCAAGCGGCGGGCCAGTCAATGATTATCTGCGGCGGGGCCTCGCACACCCGAGAGGGCAAAGCTGCACAACTGACATTCAGTTTATTTTTACGAGCAGGTCTGCAGACTGGAAGATAGCTTGCAGTAGCACACTAGTGGCCACTTGGGGGCAGTAAAGCAAGGATGCACTGCACAACTCGTGTGAAGCACCAAGCTTTTGCACCATCCATCCATCCATTTTATACCGCTTATTCCCTTCGGGGCCGCGGGCAGCGCTGGAGCCTATCTCAACTACAATTGTGCGGAAGGCAGGGTACACCCTGGACAAGTCGCCACCTCATCGCAGGGCCAACACAGATAGACAGACAACATTCACACACTAGGGCCAATTTTAGTGTTGCCAATCAACCTATCCCCAGGTGCATGTTTTTGGAAGTGGGAGGAAGCCGGAGTACCAGGAGGGAACCCACGCAGTCACGGGGAGGACATGCAAACTCCATTTAGAAAGATCCAGAGCCTGGGATTGAACCCAGGACTACTCAGGACTTTCTTATTGTGAGGCAGACGCACTAACCCCAACCTTACCTGTCCGGCCCACTTTTAATATGATTTGTTTGGCTTATCTCGTTTTGTTCACATATCATGGCCTACTGTTTTCCCCACATATGATTCCGCATGATAAAGTACCATTGCATAATAATCCACCATGGGGCCGAAAAAAGTTGCGAATGTCAGTACCTGAATTAAAAAAAATAATTTGTAAATAAAGTACAAAGGTGGTGTCCGCGTGGCTTTACTCTTCAAAAAAGATAAAAGTAGTAAAAGTGATTCATTTAGTGTTCAATTAAAGGCCTACTGAAATGAGATTTTCTTATTTAAACGGGGCTAGCAGGTCCATTCTATGTGTCATACTTGATCATTTTGCGATATTGCCATATTTTTGCTGAAATGATTTAATAGAGGACATCGACGATAAAGTTCGCAACTTTTGGTGCTGATTAAAAAAAAGTCTTGCCTGTACCGGAAGTAGCAGACGATATACGCGTGACGTCACAGGTTTTGGAGCTCCTCACATCGGAACATTGTTTACAATCATGGCCACCAGCAGCGAGAGCGATTCGGACCGAGAAAGCGACAATTTCCCCATTAATTTGAGCGAGGATTAAAGATTTGTGGATTAGAAAAGTGAGAGTGAAGGACTAGAAAAAAAAAAAAAAGACTATACAGTGGGAGCGATTCAGATGTTTTTAGACCAATTTACTAGGATAATTCTGGAAAATCCCTTATCTGCTTATTGTGTTACTAGTGTTTTAGTGAGATTATATGGTCGTACCTGTACAACCTGAAGGTCGGCCCCGCACCTTTCTTCAGCACCAGTCGACGGGTGGTGGCGATGCCCATCTCTGCCCTTCGCAAGGGACCCGCTTCGAAACATGATCTTTCGAAATGATCGCTGCATAGTAAACTGTACTTTGTGTGTGTGTGGTCCAATCCAACCGTGTTCGCTTGTCCGCTCTGTTCCTTAGTAAAGCTTCACCGTCATCTTTCGGGAATGTAAACAATGAAACACCGGCTGTGTTTGTGTGGCTAAAGGCGGCCGCGATACACCGCTTCCCACCTACAGCTTTCTTCTTTGACGTCTCCATTATTCATTTAACAAATTGCAAAACATTCAGCAACACAGACGTCCAGAATACTGTGGAATTATGCGGTGAAAACAGATGACTTATAGCTGGGAACGGTGCTGGAACAAAATGTCCTTTACAATGCATCATACCGCGACGTTTTAGCATGATACTTCCGCGCGAAATTTAAAATTGCAATTCAGTAAACTAAACCGGCCGTATTGGCATGTGTTGCAATGTTAATATTTCATCATTGATATATAAACTATCAGACTGCATGGTCGGTAGTAGTGGGTTTCAGTAGGTCTTCCATTTCCAATTTTGCTTTTCTGTATAAAACTATAAATATTCTCTATAATGAATCAGTACTATATCGCCTCTGAAAGGTCAGTTCAGTTTTGATTGGCTACGTGTCAGGGTTGTCCCTGACAGTTTGGCTATGTTTTAGTTTTTTCCTCTGCATTTGTCTTTGTTTCCTCTGTGTGTGTAGTATTTCCTCTTGGTGCTCTTATTTTGTCTGTTTCCTGTGTTTCTCCCTGGGTGCTATTTTCCCCTCAGCTGCGGCTGATTGGCACCTGGCCACACCTGGTGTCAATCAGCCCGATTTTCTATTTTAGACCTGCTTTGTCCTCCACTCTGGGCTGGATTATTGTCGCTAATAGACAATAGAGAGACAATAGGCTATAGAGCGTTTTCCGTTCGGGCTCCAGTACTCTGGAATGCCCTCCCGGTAACAGTTCGAGATGCTACCTCAGTAGAAGCATTTAAGTCTCACCTTAAAACTCATTTGTATAGTCTAGCCTTTAAATAGACTCCCTTTTTAGACCAGTTGATCTGCCGTTTCTTTTCTTTTTCTTCTATGTCCCACTCTCCCTTGTGGAGGGGGTCCGGTCCTATCCGGTGGCCATGTACTGCTTGCCTGTGTATCGGCTGGGGACATCTCTGCGCTGCTGATCCGCCTCCGCTTGGGATGGTTTCCTGCTGGCTCCGCTGTGAACGGGACTCTCGCTGCTGTGTTGGATCCGCTTTGGACTGGACTCTCGCGACTGTGTTGGATCCATTGCGGATTGAACTTTCACAGTACCATGTTAGACCCGCCCGACATCCATTGCTTTCCTCCTCTCCAAGGTTCTCATAGTCATCATTGTCACCGACGTCCCACTGGGTCATTATTGTCACCGATGTCCCACTGGGTGTGAGTTTTCCTTGCCCTTATGTGGGCCTACCGAGGATGTCGTGGTGGTTTGTGCAGCCCTTTGAGACACTAGTGATTTAGGGCTATATAAGTAAACATTGATTGATTGATTGATTGATAATACCTGTCGTTGCTACCTGTCGTGTCGTGCTGACTGTATTCTGTTCCCTGCTTCCAAGTTTGTTTGTTCATAGTCAAGTTTGTTATCCGCCTCGTGCGCGCTTTTTGTCTGTACACTTTTGGTTTTGTTCTTGTTCTAGTATTTAAAGATTAAATCAAGTTTACCTGCCTCCTTCTCTGCATCTTGGGATTCGTCACAAACTAATTCTGACACTGCGGGGACAATCCACCCGCAACTTTTGAGCTACGTTGCTAACTAACATACACGGTGGTTTGGACCCTTCATGTGTTCATTTTCTTCATTTTTTGATTGCACTGCTAATCAGCGTGCGACGTTTACGTTCCTTACCTACCCGACGTGTCCAACATTCCAGATACCGTCCAGTCAGTCGCCACGTGTCAATCTGCATTTCCCGCCCAATGTATAACACCCGTGTTGGCGGCGAGACACGGCCTTAAAAAAAAAAAAGCGCGGTAATTCAAATATCCGAGGTACCTAATGATGTTTGACAAGCTGCACGATAAAATTCACTTTATTTCATTTCCCAGGATTTTCTTTCACCCCCCCGCCCCCAGCCTCCCCACCCCTGTTTTAATCTGGGAACATTATGCCGGCGGCAGTGGCGTCATATTTCACCTTGAGAGAGGCATCGTGAACCGGAGGAAAATGAAATTTCACAAGATGGACGACGGGGGCCCGCAAAACCCGCCGCTGTGTCGCATACCTTAACGTGGAAAAAAAAAATGAGAGGTTGGCTATCAGCGGCGGGTGACTGATGGCTGCGAGGCGGCCTATAGACAATCTGTCCCGGCGTATAATATCCGTGCAAATGATAATGCTAAAGGTTATTGTCATGCTTGGCTGCTGACTGCAAATACAATGTGGCTGGCTGATCATTAAGTCAAGGTGTCAGGAGATGCACTCTTGCTCAGTGGCATTCTCCCAGACCTAAAAGCTCTGCCAGCGTGAGGAAAGCAAAAAAATAAATAAAAAAAAGAATGCCTCAGTTATCTCCTGAATATCAACCTCACTGCTGCATCCTAATATTTTCTTTTAACCTTCAGGAGTCTGTTGTGTTTTTGCTCCTGGCTTCACGTTCGAGTCCCGGATGACGCAGGGTAGTTTAACTCAAGTGTGCAAAACCTTTTAACCTTACCCTTTAAAATAGTTTTTAATCATATTTGTTTTTATATTGTTTTTATTTTTATTTATTTTTTGTTTTATTCAGTCATTGGTGGAGCATAATATTGTTTTTTTTTTAAAATATGGTTTTTTAACATGGCTGTGCAGCACTTTGGAAACGTTATTGTTGTTAAAATGTGCTATATAAATAAAGTGGATTGGTTTGGATTGGATTCAATTTTTTATTATATTTTTTTGTATATTCCAGGGAACCGGTGTCCTCTACAGTGGATATTTGGTTATGGTCCATTTTGTCAGAGTTACAGGAGCGCTCAGCTGTTTTTAAGGATGTTCTGCAAGAAAAAAGATAGTCAAAGATCCTCTATTATTAAAATGTTGAAAGAGCCATATTGGACCAAAAATACAGAAACAATATTGGGACGGCGTGGCGCAGTGGGAGAGTGGCCGTGCGCACCCCGAGGGGCCCTGGTTCAAATCCCACCTAGTACCAACCTCGTCACGTCCGTTGTGTCCTGAGCAAGACACTTCACCCTCGCTCCTGATGGGGGCTGGTTGGCGCCTTGCATGGCAGCTCCCTCCATCAGTGTGTGAATGTGTGTGTGAATGGGTAAATGTGGAAGTAGTGTCAAAGCGCTTTGAGTACCTTGAAGGTAGAAAAGCGCTATACAAGTACAACCCATTTATTTATTTATTTAATATTTCTGAAAACGCAAAAAAAATAAAAGCCGTATTACATACAGATAGTGTGTCATGAGATATAAATTGAATTATGAGGACTTAAAGGAAACTATATGAGCTCAATCATACCAACAAATGAGGCATGATGATGCAATATGTACATATAGCTAGCCTAAATAGCATGTTAGCATCGATTAGCTTGCAGTGACCACTCTACACAAGTCAATAACATCAATAAAACTCACCTTTGTGCATTCATGCATAACCTTAAAAGTTTGGTGGACAAAATGAGACAGCAAAATAAGTGGCATAAAACACGTCTTAGAAAGTCGCAGAAAGTTATACATGTAAACAAACGAGGGTGAGTTCAAGGATCGTCAAAATTAGTAGGACAAAACGGCGCTTGCCAAATATCCAAATCAGTGATGCATGTTTAATACAAACAGTGTGCTTTATAACAAATATGGAGGTTTGTGTCATGTTTTTCCTCCTACAGAAACCATATTACATCAAAAGGTATGTTTTTTCCCACTCATCTTTTTCCATTTTTCATATATTTTTGAAAAAGCTCCAGAGAGCCACTAGGGCGGAACTAAAGAGCCGACCCCTGCTCTATATGACAGCACTCCGGTATTTTTTTAAATCTGCTGCCAAAATGTGAGTCTCACCAGTTTTAGCTGAGTAGCCAAAATGATGAAAAAGAGAGGACCTAAGACGGAGCCTTGAGGAACGGCACTAGTAGTATAACTATGGACTGCATCTTGTATAACTAAATAAATCACATTACGAAAAATAAAGTCGCAACCATAGTCACACACACACTAGGTAGTGTGAGATTATCGTCTGCATTTGACCCCATTCCCATGTTCACTCCCTGGGAGGTGAGGGGAGCAGTGAGCAGCAGCGGTGGCCGCGCTCTGGAATCATTTTGGTGATTTAACCCCCAATTCCAACCCTTGATGCTGAGTGCCAAGCAGGGTTCCACTTTTATAGTCTTTGGTATGACTCGGCCGGGGTTTGAACTCAAGACCTTCCAGTCTCAGGGCGGACGATACGTCAACTTTACAACTAGTTAAACAACGCCTCTGTCGTGGCCTGAGGGGGTCTGTAACGCTTTCACAGGAACCGTGCCACACAAAAAAAAAACACAAAAGTGCTGACTTGCTTAGCGGCATACCTCACTACACCTTTCCCCGTCGATGCAAATGCCTGTGTCGCCAAAAAACGAAAATAAAAATGCCTTCATGCAAGTTGTGCACCAAAACAACCAAAGAAACGAAAAGTTTTGTCCGAGGAAACAACACATGAAAAAAACTGAGCTTAAAGGATAAAAGTATAGTCATGGATCAACATTAGTGGGAAGTAACTTCATTCATAAAAGATTTTCATAACTTTTGGGACGATATGTGGACTTACAACTAGTTGAACGACACCTCTGTCATGACCTCAGGGAGTCTGTATCGTTTTTCACACAAAAAAAAGCAAAACGGCTGACTTGCTTTACAGCATTCGTCACGTTTTCCAATTCATTAAAAAGACAGAAGTCGATGCAAACGCCTACATGACGCCCCAAAAACAAAAATAAGAACAACGCCTTCGTGTAATTACTGCTCCAAAACAACCAAAGAAATGAAAAGTTTTGTCCGAGGAGGCAAGAAATTTAAAAAACGGAGCTTACCCGCAGAGCTCAAAGATGAGGAATCTCAGACAGATACTGCCTTGGCTTTGTTCTTGCTAAACGAGCGAGTGACTTTCGATACTCAAATCCAAATGCTAATGCTAATGTTAGCTATTTGATACTTGCGAATCACAATACATAGCCACCAGCTTGACAGTTCACATTTCCTCATTACTTCCTTCGAAAATAATCTACAGTCGGGCTTTCTTTGCTTCGGACCTGCATCCCTCCCGATCATATTTGCCAACCCTCTCTATTGTCCCGGGAGACTCCCGAATTTCAGTGCCCCTCCCAAAAATCTCCCAGGGCAACCATTCTCCCAAATTTCTCCTGGTTTCCACCCGGACAAAATTATTGGAGGCATGCCTTAAAGGCACTGCATTTAACATCCTCTCTCACCTGAAAAAGAGACTATTATATATGTCTCCATTATCCAAAGGTTTATTTATAACCCATAAAGTAGGCAGGGAAGGAGCTATTTCTCAGCGTGTGTTATTCCCATCATGCATTGCTTCAAAACTACGGCAAGTAGTAATGTCCAAAAACATAACAGATACGAAGCAGAAGAACGAAGAAGAGACATGGCGACGACGAGTAAGACGAAGTAGTACGCTTGCAAGTTCCAAAATGATAGGAGAAAATCATTTCAGTTCATCCAGGACAGCTCGTAGTCGGGGGTTGGGCGAGGGGCGTGGTTGGGGGGCGGGGCATTGTTGGGGGCGTGGTTAAGAGGGGAGGAGTATATTTACAGCTATCCATCCATCCATTTCCTACTGCTTATTCCCTTTGGGGTCGGGCGGAAGGCGGGCTACATCCTGGACAAGTCACCACCTCATTGCAGTATGTGTAGAAATCTTCATTTATAATTGAAACATCTTTTTATTTTTATTTTTATATCCTTTTTTTCCAAATAGTTCAAGAAAGACCACTACAAATGAGAAATATTTTGCACTGTTATACAATTTGATAAATCAGAAAATGATGACATAGTGCTATATTTTACTTCTTTATCTTTTTTTTTTCAACCAAAAATGCTTTGCTCTGATTAGGGGGTACTTTATTTAAAAAAATGTTCACAGGGGGTACATCTCGGAAAAAAGGTTGAGAACCACTGCTCTAAAAGCCGTAGATCAGGGGTCGGGAACCTTTTTGGCTAGGAGAGCCATACAAGCCAAATATTTGAAAAGGTATTTCCGTGAGAGCCATATAATATTTTTTTCAAGACTGAATACAACTAAATGCGTGCATTTTTTAAGTAAGACCAACATTTATAGAGTAAAATAAGTCTGTTATTCTTTTTAATAACATTGTTATTCTGAAGTTAACGAGCCATAAATAAAATACTTCTTACCATTAATGCGACTTCTTGTACAGGTGCAGTAGAAACTGGATGGATGGATTCAAATACATGAGAATGTTTTATATTTTGAACGTTATTTTTGATTACCAGCGGAATTATTCATTACTTACCATGTTAAGCAATGTCAGCTAAGATTTATCTGAGAGCCAGGTGCAGTCATCAAAAGAGCCACATCTGGCTCTAGAGCCATAGGTTCCCTAACCCTGCCTTAGATGTTATTGCCACACATGCATGCACAGTAGATGGCAATACTGTCCTGTTTAAGAGTGTCACAACATTGCTCGTTACGGCAGACAAACTGTTTTAGGGTAGACAAAACCGTGACTGCTGTTGTTGTGTGTTGTTGCCACGCTGGGAGGACATTAATGAGACTTCCTAACAATAAACCCACATAAGAAACCAAAAACTCGCCCTCGATCATTCTACAGTTATAACGTCATTGGGCAGGCACTCTGTTTATATTGTGGGAAAGCGGACGTGAAAACAGGCTGTCGACACGTCACTCGGGTCTGCATGGAGCTGGAGGGGGCGTGGCCTCCAGCTCCACCTGAATTTCGGGAGATTTTCTGGAGAGGCGCTGAATTTCGGGAGTCTCCCGGAGAGGGTTGGCAAGTATGCTCTACAGAACAGGAGCACTCATGGTTTTAGGAACTTGCAAAAAAAAAATGTTTGCTTCAAAAGTTTTGACCTGAACTGGAGGGCCTCGATGGTGTCGTTCCCAGGCCCGGGTTTGGTCCCCGGGCCGCAGATTGAATAGCACGGTCCCACCGGGAACACTAATCAACCCTCCAAACACGAAACAACGGACACAAATGTATTTGTCAAAATCACAGGTGATGAAGGAACACGGCGGAACAATCCGGGGGACGTGTAATTACGGCGCACAATGTAGCTTTGAGCTTGACCTTACGTTGGGGAGGTGATGAATGGCGTCGGTCGAGTCCGTGGCATACAAGCGCCGCGCTGTCAATGTTTGTGGACAACCGCGGGGCCGCCGGGTAATTAATCATGCAACACGCGGCCCGGGGTTTTTAATTAAACAGCCCCCAAAAAAAAAAAAAAAAAAAACACGTGTTCTCGCCTGTCCTGCAGGAGGAGAGCGAGAGCCGGACCGCCTCGCATCCATCACGGGAATATTCGCCTCTCCGAGCTTGCAGTCGGACTTTATCGTCGAAAACTGTGAGCTATTTTTTTTTTTCTTCTTCTTCTTTGCCATTTACAACATATCATCAAAGCTGAGAAAATGTCAGCAACAGTATTGATTGTTTTCAGGCTGCTTTTTTTTTTTTTTTATTGCAACTGGAGAACTCAAATCACACCTAAAATGTAGTCAATAGTTAGGAAGCATAGCATCGTGAACAATGATTACCGGGGATGTGAATCTTTGGGCACCGCTTGATTTGATTCCATCCTTGGGGGTCGATTCTTGATTCAAAATCAATACTTTTTTAATAAGAATGGATGCCAGTTCTATAATTACAAACCCCGTTTCCATATGAGTTGGGAAATTGTGTTGGATGTAAATATAAACGCAATACAATGATTTGCAAATCCTTTTCAACCCATATTCAGTTGAATATGCTACAAAGACAACATATTTGATGTTCAAACTGATAAACATATATATATTTTTTGTTGCAAATAATCATTAACTTTAAAATTTGATGCCAGCAACATGTAACAAAGAAGTTGGGAAAGGTGGCAATAAATACGGATAAAGTTGAGGAAGGCTCACTTATTTGGAACTTCCCACAGGTGCGCAGGCTAATTGGGAACAGGTGGGTGCCATGATTGCCAAAAAATGCTCAGTCTTTCACCAGAAAGGATGGGGCGAGGTACACCCCTTTGTCCACAACTGCGTGAGCAAATAATCAAACAGTTTAAGAACAACGTTTCTCAAAGTCCAATCGCAAGAAATTTAGGGATTTCAACATCTACGGTCCATAATATCATCAAAAGGCTCAGAGAATCTGGAGAAATCATGGCCGGAAACCAACACTGAATGACCTTCACCCCTTCAGGCGGCACTGTATCAAAAACCCGACATCAATCAGTGAAGGATATCACCACATGGGGTCAGGTACACTTCAGAAAACCACTGTCACTAAACACACTTTGTCGCTGCATCAGTAAGTGCAAGTTGAAGCCATTTATCAACAACATCCAGAAATGCCGCCGGCTTCTCTGGCGCCCGAGATCATCTAAGATGAACTGATGCAAAGTGGAAAAGTGTTTTGTGGTCTGACAAGTCTTTTTTCATTCATCAGTATATATTTACTTCAAACCGAAGTATATGGAGGTAGTGTCGGGAATAACAAAATAGCCGAGCTTGTACAACAGGAAAAAACAGGACACAATTTTACAGTGCAACAGAAATTGTGTTTCAAACCGTAGCAAAAGGAAATTACTTAAAAGCATACATGAATTAATAAGAAATACTAATAGAATAACAAGTTTTCACAATTTAGTCACATGAACATGTCAACGCAAAAATAATGAACATGTTATGAAAAGAACCATTAGACAATGACAAACGTTTAGTTACTTTTTTGATACACATTATCTCAAATACCTAAAGTATCAAAAATATCGATCACCTGATTTGAGAATCCATATTAGAGCAACAAGATCTGATATCGGCGGTGATAATATTTCGGTATCGATCTGCACGCCACAAAAAAAAAATATATAGCAGGAGAGTAACAATACTTCTGTAATGAAGGGTAAAAATGATGCCTCAGTGAGTGTATGGCACACTCACTAGCTGTATCGACACTGCACTAGTACTGTATCAGTGTTTCAAAATAGTCATCCACTGTCTGCTGGATTAAAAAAAAAAATCACTACAGTGTAGGAAGGGGTTTCATATGGTCACCGTTTACCTGACACATGAAACGTGACAAATTGGCAGGGAGGAGGGGGGGGGGGTGTCACTATCTATTTTCGCGCTATACAGTAGCAGAGTGTTGAATATCTTAAAATGTGGTTTGTATCAATTCCAACTTTGACCACAAAATCTGTTGCTTTGGCGCTTTCAATCATTTTCAGCAGACTGCATTGCAAAAATGACTAACCTCCCCTCTCCTCCTCTCAAACAAAGTCCACCTAGGAATGGGGCTCAAGTGAATCCCTTCCCTACAGAATTCAACCTGCAAGTAAAAGCACAGCATTGATTTTGTATTGTCAGTCTGGAAATAAAGATGTCTAGTTTCTACAGGAAACACATTCATGTCAAAAAAATGAAACTTTTTGGGAACAAGAGTGGGGAGTTTAATCTATTTTCACACATAGCTCCAGTCATTCTAGTGGAGTCGCCATTTGGTTTGACAGTTTAATGGGGGATTGTTGACTCACAATTTTGTGCGGAAGGCGGGCGAACCATGAGAGTCGGGTGACAAAATGAATCATACGTTTCATTTTTCTGTAACGAGTAAAACATCACAGCTCTCTGAAAAAACAGCCAAAAAAACTACAAATAATTGACAGTATATATATATATATCAGGAGTTAACCTTTGTGACCTTGGAGCCCCATTTTTCCACTACAGAAGGGGTCCGGGGCCCACTTAAATATTAACATGAATTGCTAATCTTGCCTTGATTTGAATGATATTCATTAATTATATTTAATTTACTTGCAGTTTAACAGGAAACAAATTGTTTAAATGATATGAAAGCATGTCTTAATCGCAAATATTATCAAGGCTCGGACAGGATTAGAAAAATAAATACTAATCAAATGTTCTGCAAATTAAATGAAAAACTGATTAAATATGCATTTATTTACATTTACACAGTTGTAACAAAACTAAATTAATAATACATAATAGTATCCATCCATTCATTCATCCATTTTCTACCGCTTTCTCTCAGCGTCGCAGGGGGTGCTGGAGCCTATCCCAGCTGCATTTAGGCGGAAGGCGGCGCACACCCTGGACAAGTCAACACCTCATCACAAAGCCTGTTCCTTAAAAAAACAATACCATTAAAATGCATATGAAAATACAGCTTCACCACTTTAGTCATATTTTTTGCGCTTAAAAAAACTTCCCTGGCTTTAGCTGCGGACTTTTTAGGTTTGTTTCATTTTGTTATGACAACTGAGTACATCTGCAGCCCAACCTACTTAGTACAACAGAATTAACCTTGTCAAATAATATGAAAGCATGAGCTAATCACACATAATATCAAGGCTTAGGTCAGGCTGATTACAAAAATAAATGCCAATCAAATGTTCTGCAAAAATGATGAAATATAAATGTACTTATAATTACCCAGATCTATCATAAAACAGTTCTAACTAAATATTTGGTGTTTCTTATGTAAACTTTTAATACCATGAAAGTGCAAATGAAAACACAGCTTCATCGCTTTAGTCATATTTTTGGCTCTTTAGAAACTGACTTCTTTGGTTTGTTTGAATTTGCCATTACTGCCACAAGTGGTGGAAACGTGTATTACAACCAAGTACCTCTGCAGCCCATACGGACCACGACTCAAAAACATTTTTTGGCGGGCGGCCCTATGGTTAAGGAACACTGAGATATATATATATATATATATATATATATATATATATATATATATATATATATATATATACATACTGTATATAAATTAGTACATGCCAATCATTTCTTATACACGCACCATAATAATACTCGTCTGTTTAATGCGTCGACAATCCATCAAGCGGTGCGGCTTCATAGCTTACCGAAGTCATACTAAAAAAAAATTTGATAGATTTTTGAGCGCCGTGTGTAATGTTCTTTACTCTCAATGGAACATTTCAAGTTTTGGTGTTGTTTTCCGTTCGGGCTCCAGTACTCTGGAACGCCCTTCCGGTAACAGTTCGAGATGCTACCTCAGTAGAAGCATTTAAGTCTCACCTTAAAACTCATCCGTATACTCTAGCCTTTAAATATACCTCCTTTTTAGACCAGTTGATCTGCCGCTTCTTTTCTTTCTCCTATGTCCCCCCCTCCCTTGTGGAGGGGGTCCGGTCCGATGACCATGGATGAAGTACTGGCTGTCCAGAGTCGAGACCCAGGATGGACCGCTCGTCGGGACCCAGGATGGACCGCTCGCCTGTATCGGTTGGGGACATCTCTACGCTGCTGATCCGCCTCCGCTTGGGATGGTTTCCTGTGGACGGGACTCTCGCTGCTGTCTTGGGTCCGCTTGAACTGAACTCTCGCGGCTGTGTTGGAGCCACTATGGATTGAACTTTCACAGTATCCTGTTAGACCCGCTCGATATCCATTGCTTTCGGTCCCCTAGAGAGGGGGGGAGGGGGGGGGGGGTTGCCCACATCTGAGGTCCTCTCCAAGGTTTCTCATAGTCAGCATTGTCACTGGCGTCCCACTGGATGTGAATTCTCCCTGCCCACTGGGTGTGAGTTTTCCTTGCCCTTTTGTGGGTTCTTCCGAGGATGTTGTAGTCGTAATGATTTGTGCAGTCCTTTGAGACATTTGTGATTTGGGGCTATATAAATAAACATTGATTGATTGATTGATTGATTTACTGCCAACGTATTGTAGTCTACACGTTCCTCTTATGTATGACTGCCATCTGCTGGTCGCACTTATTACACCATGAACCAAATAAAACAGCTTCGAGGTCAGTAAGCACGACCAGAGCAATTCCGTACATTAGGCACACTGTCGATTTTGAGAAAAAGAAAGGATTTTGATTGCTCTTTTAAGTCAGAAAAATACAGTAGGTCAGGTGTAATGAAAGTACACCTGTTTTTTGTTTTTTTTTCCCCAACCTCATATTTGGAAATTGTGGGGGCCTCGGGTTTCTGCTGAGTTGTGACTTTATGTGTTTGAAGTCGGCCATTAAGTTGTCTCATCTCCATAAACACGCACTGGATACATGGCGGAAGTTAGTTTAAAAACATAACTTGTCTCCACACACATGTTTTGTTTAGAATAATCATAATATTTTACATAAAAACAGGACATTTGGCCACACAAACTGTGTTGATAACAATATTTTGGAGAGAAATGTAACGGAATTTGACCATAATGCATGCTGACAAGGACCATTGAATTTGTTTACGTGGACCCCGACTTAAACAAGTTCAAATTTAGTGGTCAATTGTAAGGAATATGTACTGTACTGTGCAATCTACTAATACAAGTTTCAATCAATCAATCAATCAATCAATCAATCAATCAATCAAAAACCATACTGATTATGAATAATTGATCAATGGCAGCCCAACGCGGCTTCTTCAGCTTTTTAAATCTTATCCGTCACGAGTCAACAGATGGAGTCATTTTCTCCCAGCTAAATGATAGCTGAGAGAGACTTCTTGGATCATAAACCTGATTACAAGTAAGGAACGCTCGGAATTCCGACAGCAGTTATTTACCAAAAAGCTGATGTGTTCTGGGGAAACTCCTTCCCTCATGCTCAGTCTAAATCTTCTCAAAATTAACACAACAGATTTGTTACCCCCAAATAAATAATATATACAAGTCAAAATCAAGATGACTTATTGTTAATTCTTAACATGCACAAGACACATAAGAATAAGAGCAGACACTAAGAGCAGACACACGGTACAGGGAGAGAAGACGGGACCGCCAACGGATCAGCCATTTTTATGGCGCTCCTTAAAAAAGGTGGGAAAAAGGTGACATTGAGAAAGGGGGGGAAGAGTAAAAAAATATCAGTCAAAGGCTGGACTCTCACTCTTGTGTTGGATCCACTATGGACTGGACTATCACTTTTATGTTGGATTCACTATGGACTGGACTCTCACTATTATGTTAGATCAACTATGGACTGGACTCTCACTATTATGTTGGATCCACTATGGACTGGACTCTCACTATTATGTTAGATCCACTATGGACTGGACTCTCACTATTATGTTAGATCCACTCTTGACTGGACTCTTACTATTATGTTGGATCCACTATGGACTGGATTCTCACGATTATGTTGGATCCACTATGGACTGGACTCTCACTCTTATGTTGGATCCACTATGGACTGGACTCTCACTATTATGTTAGAACCACTATGGACTGGACTCTCACTATTATGTTGGATCCACTATGGACTGGACTCTCACTATTATGTTGGATCCACTATGGACTGGACTCTCACTATTATGTTGGATCCACTATGGACTGGACTCTCACTATTATGTTAGATCCACTGTGGACCGGACTATCACTATTATGTTAGATCCACTATGGACTGGACTCTCACTCTTATGTTGGATCCACTATGGACTGGACTCTATTATGTTGGATCAACTATGGACTGGACTCACTATTATGTTACATCCACTATGGACTGGACTATCACTATTATGTTAGATCCACTATGGACTGGACTATCACTATTATGTTAGATCCACTATGGACTGGACTATCACTATTATGTTAGATTCACTATGGACTGGACTATCACTATTATATTAGATCCACTATGGACTGGACTCTCACTGTTATGTTAGATCAACTATGGACTGGACTCTCACTATTATGTTGGATCCACTATGGACTGGACTCTCACTATTATGTTAGATCCACTATGGACTGGACTCTCACTATTATGTTAGATCCACTCTTGACTGGACTCTTACTATTATGTTGGATCCACTATGGACTGGATTCTCACGATTATGTTGGATCCACTATGGACTGGACTCTCACTCTTATGTTGGATCCACTATGGACTGGACTCTATTATGTCGGATCAACTATGGACTGGACTCTCACTATTATGTTAGAACCACTATGGACTGGACACTCACTATTATGTTGGATCCACTATGGACTGGACTCTCACTATTATGTTGGATCCACTATGGACTGGACTCTCACTATTATGTTGGATCCACTATGGACTGGACTCTCACTATTATGTTAGATCCACTATGGACTGGACTATCACTATTATGTTAGATCCACTATGGACTGGACTCTCACTCTTATGTTGGATCCACTATGGACTGGACTCTATTATGTTGGATCAACTATGGACTGGACTCACTATTATGTTACATCCACTATGGACTGGACTATCACTATTATGTTAGATCCACTATGGACTGGACTCTCACTCTTATGTTGGATCCACTATGGACTGGACTCTATTATGTTGGATCAACTATGGACTGGACTCACTATTATGTTACATCCACTATGGACTGGACTATCACTATTATGTTGGATCCACTATGGACTGGACTATCACTATTATGTTGGATCCACTATGGACTGGACTCTCACTAAAATGTTAGATCCACTATGGACTGGACTATCACTATTATGTTAGATCCACTATGGACTGGACTATCACTATTATGTTAGATCCACTATGGACTGGACTCTCACTATTATTTTAGATCCACTATGGACTGGACTCTCACTATTATGTTAGATCCACTATGGACTGGACTCTCACTATTATTTTAGATCCACTATGGACTGGACTCTTACTATTATGTTGGATCCACCACGGACTGGACTCTCACTATTATGTTGGATCCACTATGGACTGGACTCTCACTATTATGTTGGATCCACTATGGACTGGACTCTCACTATTATGTTAGATCCACTATGGACTGGACTCTCACTATTATGTTGGATCCACTATGGACTGGACTCTAACTAATATGTTAGATTTACTATGGACTGGACTCTCACTATTATGTTAGATCCACTGTGGACTGGACTCTCACTATTATGTTGGATCCACTATGGACTGGACTCTCACTATTATGTTAGATCCACTATGTACTGGACTTTCACTATTATTTTGGATCCACTATGGACTGGACTCTCACTATCATGTTAGATCCACTCTTGACTGGACTCTTACTATTATGTTGGATCCACTATGGACTGGACTCTCACTATTATGTTGGATCCACTATGGACTGGACTCTCACTATTATGTTGGATCCACTATGGACTGGACTCTCACTATTATGTTGGATCCACTGTGGACTGGACTATCACTATTATGTTAGATCCACTATGGACTGGACTCTCACTCTTATGTTGGATCCACTATGGACTGGACTCTATTATGTTGGATCAACTATGGACTGGACTCACTATTATGTTACATCCACTATGGACTGGACTATCACTATTATGTTAGATCCACTATGGACTGGACTATCACTATTATGTTGGATCCACTATGGACTGGACTCCCACTATTATGTTAGATCCACTATGGACTGGACTCTCACTATTATGTTGGATCAACTATAGACTGGACTCTCACTAATATGTTAGATCCACTATGGACTGGACTATCACTATTATGTTAGATCCACTATGGACTGGACTCTCACTATTATGTTAGATCCACTATGGACTGGACTCTCACTATTATTTTAGATCCACTATGGACTGGACTCTTACTATTATGTTGGATCCACCACGGACTGGACTCTCACTATTATGTTGGATCCACCACGGACTGGACTCTCACTATTATGTTGGATCCACTATGGACTGGACTCTCACTATTATGTTGGATCCACTATGGACTGGACTCTCACTATTATGTTGGATCCACTATGGACTGGACTCTCACTATTATGTTGGATCCACTATGGACTGGACTCTCACTATTATGTTGGATCCACTATGGACTGGACTCTCACTATTATGTTGGATCCACTATGGACTGGACTCTCACTATTATGTTGGATCCACTATGGACTGGACTCTCACTATTATGTTAGATCCACTATGGACTGGACTCTCACTATTATGTTGGATCCACTATGGACTGGACTCTAACTAATATGTTAGATTTACTATGGACTGGACTCTCACTATTATGTTAGATCCACTGTGGACTGGACTCTCACTATTATGTTGGATCCACTATGGACTGGACTCTCACTATTATGTTAGATCCACTATGTACTGGACTTTCACTATTATTTTGGATCCACTATGGACTGGACTCTCACTATCATGTTAGATCAACTCTTGACTGGACTCTTACTATTATGTTGGATCCACTATGGACTGGACTCTTACTATTATGTTGGATCCACTATGGACTGGACTCTCACTATTATGTTAGATCCACTATAGACTGGACTCTTACTATTATGTTGGATCCACTATGGACTGGACTCTCACTATTATTTTAGATCCACAATGGACTGGACTATGACTATTATGTTGGATCCACTATGGACTGGACTCTCACTATTATGTTAGATTCACTATGGACTGGATTCTTACTATTATGTTGGATCCACTATGGACTGGACTCTCACAATTATGTTTGATCCACTATGGACTGGACTCTCACTATTATGTTGGATCCACTATGGACTGGACTATCACTATTATGTTGGATCCACTATGGACTGGACTCACACTATTATGTTAGATCCACTATGGACTGGATTCTTACTATTATGTTGGATCCACTATGGACTGGACTCTCACAATTATGTTTGATCCACTATGGACTGGACTCTCATTATTATGTTGGATCCACTATGGACTGGACTCCCACTATTATGTTGGATCCACTATGGACTGGACTCTCACTATTATGTTAGATCCACTATGGACTGGTCTTTAACTATTATGTTAGATCCACTATGGACTGGACTCTCACTATTATGTTAGATCCACAATGGACTAGACTCTCACTATTATGTTGGATCCACTATGGACTGGACTCTCACAATATTATGCTAGACCCACTCGACGTCCAATGCATCCGGTCTCCCCTCGGAGGACGGTTGGGGGGTGGGGGTGGGGGGTCATCCACATCTACAGTCCCCTCCAAGGTTTCTCATAGACGCTCATAGACATCCCACTGGGTTTTGAGTCTTTCCTTGCCGTTATGTGAGCTCTGAACTGAGGATGTTGTTGTGGCTTGTGCAGCCCTTTGAGACACTTGTGATTTAGGGCTGTATAAATAGACATTGATAGATTGATTGATACTCAAGGCTGAAATTACGGTATCAGAAGTGGAAAAAGTTGGGAGTTGTGGCAGCAGTGCTGGTTAAGGTGGTGGAGCGGCCATCCGGCAATTGGTTGGTTCCTGGTAAGAATCTCGCTTCCGCCGTCTTAGTCGTGGCCTATTGGTTAAAGTGAGATCGGTAGGCCGAGTGATACCAAAGACTATAAAAATGGGACCCACGACCTTCCTGCTTGGCACTCACCATCAAGGGTTGGAATTGGGGGTTGAATCACCAAAAATTATTCCCGAGCGCGGTCACCGCTGCTGCTCAATGCTCCCCCCACCTCCCAAGGGGTGGACCAAGGGGACGGGTAAAACGCAGAGGGTAATTTCACCACACCTAGTGTATGTGTGAGACTATCAGTGGTACTTTAACCTTTACTTTAACTATAACTTTGTCAGAAAGTTGCGGTGCCGCATGTTCGCGGTCGTTTTGACCTCAAGATGCGGAGACGAGATACAATGTGCAGGTAAAAATGTGTTACCGTATTTCCTGGAATTGTCGCCGGGTATATAGTATGCACCTGCCTAGAATTACTGCCGTTTCGCAAAATAATTAGCGCATGCTTAGCATTACCACTGGCTCAGGATTAATGCCGGGTCAAACTCGTCTCGCAAAATATTAGTTTTATTAGCGCATGTCTAAAATTTCCGCCGGGTCAAACTCGTTTCGCGAAATAATTAGCATATGCCTAGAATTTCCATCGGGTCAAACTCGTCACGTCACGAGTGACACTTCACCTGTCATCATATTTAAAATGGAGGAGGCTGATTTCAATCATTTGAAATCGCATAAAGGGAAGACGATTAAGAGCTATTCATTAGGATTTAAGGTCCAAGCTATTGAATATACTAAAAAAAACAGCAAGCAGCTATGTTTTATTAATATACCGTAGCTGCGTGTGTCAAATATGAGTCATTAAATGACTCCCGCCTTCTGGTGGTAGAGGGCGCTAGTGATCCTTCTTGCGACTACTCGGCTGCAGAAAAAGAGACAACAAGCAGCAAGAGAAAGCGGCGATCATTTATTTTTTCCTCTCACTTGCACTTTTAACATGGAGGATTAGATATCTAAAATAAAACAGTTTTCTAAACTGGACTTTCAATCAAAGCAGGAGGTACTAAAGGAAGTTCTCCATCGAGACGGACAGACTTTTAAAACTGAAGAAAGATAAGGAAGACATCTGTAAACAAGTTATCGATGCTTTTGATCAGAAGGAGCTGCGCATGGACTTTATTTATAAGCAAAGGTAAGACCATAATAATGTGCTTTTCATGATGGTATCCTTACATCACACTCAAATTTATAAGCGCAGGCCTAAATTTACCGAATGCCTTTGGTAAACGCCGGAGTGAGAAGAGGTTTTAAATTAATTAGCGCCCCGGCGGCAATTCAAGGAAATACTGTAATTATCAATAAGACATAAGGGAAAGCTGTGCAAGTTAGCACAAATACATTGATATTTAGCATGCAACACAACGGTGATCCGGCTGCCGCTAAGGTGTTAGGCTGGCCTATAAAGCTCTCTGACTAGCGGTTTCGAAGCAGGTGAGTCTCCCGATCACTAATCAGAGGCAGGCGAGGAGAATGACGCATGGGAGCAGTGATAAAGTCACTGACGGATGACACACATGGGAAATGGAACCAAAATAGGAGCGCCAAATAAATATGGAACATAGGAAACAGACCCGATTACTCAAACAAGGAATGATCTGTAGTAATAAGTTTAACGTAAAATGTATTGCTGTGTTATGCTTAGTATATTTGGCACACCACACATGGCTGAGGATTCCACATTAGTTGCATAATGCTGGTCTTGACCTCTGTATTTGTGATATGATTATCGCAAACTTCCAAACTCAACTTTCAAGCAAATTTTAATAATAGGATATGATGGGATTGTGGTGGGGAGGCGTGGCCTGCGGGCCTGCAGCGAAGTGGGATGTGTCAGGACCGGCTTCGAGATTAGCGACAGGTGCGTAGCTGACACGGAATCAGGAGAAACATAGGCTGCCATCTAAGCGCCATCTTTTTCATGGACGCCCCTGCTTATTTCAGCAAGACAATGCCAAGCCACATTCAGCACGTGTTACAACAGCATGGCTTTGTAAAAAAAAAAAGAGTGCGGGTTGTTTCCTGGCCTGCCTGCGGTCCAGACCTGTCTCCCATTGAAAATGTGTGGCGCATTATGAAGAGTAAAATACGACTGTTGAACGACTGAAGCTCCACAAAAAACAAGAATGGGAACAAATTCCACTTTCAAAGATTCAACAATTAGTTTCCTCAGTTCCCAAACGTTTTTTGAGTGTTGTTAAAAGAAAAGGTGATGTAACACAGTGGTGAACATGCCCTTTCCCATCTACCTTGGCACGTATTGCAGCCATTAAATTCTAAGTCAATTATTACTTGCAAAAAATCAAAAACGTTTATGAGTTTGAACATCCTTGTAGTGCATTCAATTGAATGTGAGTTGAAAAGGATTTGCAAATCATTGTATTCCATTTGGTCATTATTGTCACCGATGTCCCACTGGGTGTGAGTTTTCCTTGTCCTTATGTGGGCCTACCGAGGATGTCGTAGTGGTTTGTGCAGCCCTTTGAGACACTAGTGATTTAGGGCTATATAAGTAAACATTGATTGATTGATTGATTTTTATTTACCTCAAATTTTTGTAATAGTAATAATGTGGCGAAATAGCCAAGCAAGAGTCCGGTGCCTCAATTCAACCCTTGGTTTTTACCATCATACCGGATTTAAATTTCAGAGTCCTGTTGCCATCAGTAGTGAATTATATTTATATAGTGAAGTGAATTATATTTATATAGCGCTTTTTCTCTAGTGACTCAAAGCGCTTTACATGGTGAAACCCAATATCTAAGTTACATTTAAACCAGTGTGGGTGGCACTGGGAGCAGGTGGGTAAAGTGTCTTGCCCAAGGACACAACGGCAGTCACTAGATGGCGGAAGCGGGAATCGAACCTGCAACCCTGAAGTTGCTGGCACGGCCCCGTACTTTGGGCATCTGACTCAGTTGGGAAAGTGTTACTACTTGGATGAGTCCACCGAACCCACGGATTCATGCCGTCAACAACGGACTTTCCAGTACACGGCCGAGGGTCAACTCATCTCATCTCGATCATCATTCATGTCAAAGCAGCCAGCCCTTTCCTGGAAGAAGGCAGCGAGCCTCCCAGCCCAGGTCTAGTTACCGAGACTAATTGCATCAGACGGGAAGGTGTTTGCCGTTGCACATAGCATGACACCTGTCTCAACGGGCGGACAGCTGCAGGAACAGACGGGTCTGATTCGAGAAGAAAGTCGGATCTCCTCGCTTGGGTGACCCCGCAAACCTTGGGCCAAATTGTTTACAATCAAATCCCCGTGTCATACCTGATTAACATTCCAGGTAAGTGTTCGGACGCCAAAAGCAGAGCTGAATGTCAGACGTTCTGAAGGGAACGGCAACCGGCAAAGACGCCGGGCAGAAATGCAGAAGTAGTCGACGGCGGCAGCAGATGCATTAGTCTCTCTGGGAATTACACGATGGCGGAATTAAACGGCTTGACTTTTGTTGTCAGGGAGCAGCGAACAGACCTTTTCTACGGACACACACACACACCAAAAAAAAGCATCAACCTTGAATAAGTTTGCTCGTCAGACATGCATCGAGTGCACAATCACGCACATGAGCGCGAGACCCCTTCTGGCACGGCGTTATTTGCTTCATTCACTAAAGCCCTCACATCCCGGCTTCATGCATATATTAATATCTGCATGATATACAGCAGACGGAGAAGAGATAGCTTGTTCCTTGCAGCCAAACAAGCACAGCGGGAAAAAAGAAGGTCCAACGATAAGGCAAAGATTGATTGACCCTGCTGGTCCATGCCACCGCCCCCCACAACCCCTCTGTGACTTCAATCACACCAAGACAAAAACGTGTCGTGGTTTGCAGAATCTGTTACCGCGATTGCAGGAAACCCCGCGGAACCACGGAACCTCAGGCCATAGAGTACTCTAACCCCATCTAACCTGGAGCATCTGATAAGCTGTCCTTCAAAAGCAACGCCGTTCTCTCAGATCCCAAAAACCCAACATTTAGATCAGCTATCATTGAAAGTAAACCTGACTCCCGCCAGATCCACACAAGGATCTGGGACTTCTCAATAGTAGATGTACAAACCCCGGTTCCATATGAGTTGGGAAATTGTGTTAGATGTAAATATAAACGGACTACAATGATTTGAAAATAATTTTCAACCCATATTCAAGTGAACATGCTACAAAGATGTTCAAACTGATAAACATTGTTTTTTTTGTTGTTGCAAATAATCATTAACTTTAGAATTTGATGCCAGCAACACGTGACAAAGAAGTCGGGAAAGGTGGCCATAAATACCGATAAAGTTGAGGAATGCTCATCTAAGGTGTGCAGGCTAATTGGTAAACAGCTGGGTGCCATGATTGGGTATAAAAACAGCTTCCCAAAAATTGCTCAGTCTTTCACAAGAAAGGATGGGGCGAGGTACACCCCTTTGTCCACAACTGCGTGAGCAAAGAGTCAAACAGTTTAAAAACAACGTTTCTCAAAGTGCAATTGCAAGAAATGTAGGGATTTCAACATCTACGTTCCATAATATCATCAAAAAGTTCAGAGTATCTGGAGAAATCACTTCACGTAAGCAACATGCCGGAAACCAACATTAAATGACCGTGACCTTCGATCCCTCAGACGGCACTGTATCAAAAACCGACATCAATCTCTAAAGGATATCACCACATGGGCTCAGGAACACTTCAGAAAACCACTGTCACTAAATACAGTTGGTCGCTACATCTGTAAGTCCAAGTTAAATCAATCAATGTTTACTTATATAGCCCTAAATCACTAGTGTCTCAAAGGACTGCACAAACCACTACGGCATCCTCGGTAGGCCCACATAAGGGCAAGGAAAACTCACACCCAGTGGGACGTCGGTGACAATGATGACTATGAGAAACTTTTGGAGAGGACGAAAGCAATGGATGTCGAGCGGGTCTAACATGATACTGTGAAAGTTCAATCCATAATGGATCCAACACAGCTGCGAGAGTCCAGTCCAAAGCGGATCCAACACAGCAGCGAGGGTCCCGTTCACAGCGGAGCCAGCAGGGAACCATTCCAAGCGGAGGTGGATCAGCAGCGCAGGGATGTCCCAAGCTGATACGCAGGGATGTCCCCAGCCGATAAACTGGATCCTGACTCTGGACGAGCGGTTCATCCTGGGTCCCGACTCTGGACAGCCAGTACGTCATCCATGGCCACCGGATCGGACCGGACCCCCTCCATAAGGGAGAGTGGGACATAGGAGAAAAAGAAAAGAAACGGCTGATCAACTGGTCTAAAAAGGGAGTCTATTTAAAGGCTCGAGTATACAAATGAGTTTTAAGGTGAGACTTAAATGCTTCTACTGAGGTGGCATCTCGGACTGCTACCGGGAAATGAAAACACTCTATAGCCCGCAGACTTTTTTTGGGCTTTAGGAATCACTAATAAGCTCTACTATGCAAAACGAAAGCCATGTATCAACAACATCCAGAAACGCCGCCGGCTTCTCTGGGCCTGAAATCATCTAAGATGGACTGATGCAAAGTGGAAAAGTGTTCTGTGGTCTGACGAGTCCACATTTCAAATTGTTTTTGGAAATATTCGACATCGTGTCATCCGGACCAAAGGGGAAGCGAACCATCCAGACTGTTCTCGACGCAAAGTTCAAAAGCCAGCATCTGTGATGGTACGGGGGTGCATTAGTGCCCAAGGCATGGGTAACTTACACATCTGTGAAAGGTACAAACAGGTTATGGAACAACATATGCTGCCATCTTAGCACCGTATTTTTCATTGACACCCCTGCTTATTTCAGCAAGACAATGCCAAGCCCAGATTGGATAAACCACTTGTCCGTTATCGTGAATGACGTGCTACTTCATCCACTCACATGGAAATCAACCCGTGACGCTGATGCGAGCGATGCTGGGAAATCCACATCAGAACAGCCGAAACACAGAGAAAAGTTAGAGAACTTTTACTGAAACAATGCAGGAATGTCAGTAGACAATCAAAGTGGAAACGGTAGAAAGCGCTGGCTGTCCAAAGTCCATGCAAGGGCCTAACCACAACCCATCAGGAGCAAGAGTGAAGTGTCTTGCTCAAAGACACAATGGTTGTGACAAGGTGGGGATTCGAACCAGGAACCCTCAGGTTCTTGGCACGGCCACTCTCCCAATCGCGCCACGCCGTCCCCAACACCGAACTAAACAGACCTCTGTTTAGTTCCCATGCTAAAGACTGAGCATAATAAGTTAATGATGTCCCAACAGTTTTAAGGGACAATGAACAATGAAGTAATGATTATAAGGTCCTTTTTTCTAAATTGACTTTGAATTTGTAACATAAATATTTTTAGGCAAAGTATGGTATGGATTAAACTTGCCTAGTGATGGATACCGAATTCAAAGCTTTTATAGGAACCGACCAAATTCCATCGCTACTACCGAAACGTTTCACGTAAAGTCAAAGCGTACCACATTTTGATACATAGATTTAAAAAAAAACAATGTTAGTAACTACAGTTTGTCGCTGTAAGTGCAAGTTGAAACTCTACCATGTAAAGCGAAAGTTATCTATTTTTTTCTCCCATTCCCTCCACTTGTTTACCTGTATCTCACCTTTTTTGTAAGGGGCGCTGGAAGTTTGCAGACCCGTCAGCGATCCTGTTCTGTCTCCCTGTAATGTTTGTCTGATTTTGAATGGGATTGCGCTAAACATTTAATTTCCCCTCGGGGATTAATAAAGTATGTCTGATTCGGTTTCGGATTTAGCCATTAGCTCCATTGCGAAAACCATACCAAAAGTGAATTATATTTATATAGCGCTTTTTCTCCAGTGACTCAACGCGCTTTTACATTGTGAAACCCAATATCTAAGTCAGGGGTCGGGAACCTTTTTGGCTGAGAGAGCCAAGAAGCCATATATTTTAAAATGTATTTCCTTAAGAGCCATATAATTTATTTTTTTTTAACACTGAACACAGCTAAACGTGTAAATTTTTAAGTAAGACCAACATTTCCAGAGTATAATAGGTCTCTTATTCTTTGTAATAACATTGTTATTCTGAAGCAAACTGTGGAGGGGGCGTGGCCTGCGGGCCTGCAGCAAAGCGGGATGTTGCCAGGACCGGCCTCGAAATCAGCGACAGGTGTGTGCGTAGACGGCCCACCTGGGCCTTTTTATCTAATTACCTGTCGCTCTGTTATAAGCAGCAGCCAGGAGGAGGGACAGGGTTGGGGCTGGAGCCAGAGCGCGAGTGAGGACGAAAGAGAAAAAGACAATTGCTGGAAAGCAACTAATTGGAAAAAAAAAACAATATTTTAACCCTAAAACAGGCTCTCAAGTCAGTGCTTGGTGGTCTGAAGAATTCCCAGGAGGGCAAGCCCAACACTAACCAATAATAAATAAAATACTTCTTACCATTAACGGAACTTCTTGAACATAAAAATGCATGAGAATGTTTTATATTTTGAATCAATCAATGTTTATTTATATAGCCCCAAATCACAAATGTCTCAAAGGACTGCACAATTCATTACGACTACAACATCCTCGGAAGAACCCACAAAAGGGCAAGGAAGACTCACGCCCAGTGGGCAGGGAGAATTCACATCCAGTGGGACGCCAGTGACAATGCTGACTATGAGAAACCTTGGAGATGTGGGCAACCCCCCCCCCTTTAGGGGACCGAAAGCAATGGATGTCGAGCGGGTCTAACATAATACTGTGAAAGTTCAATCCATAGTGGCTCCAACACAGCCGCGAGAGTTCAGTTCAAAGCGGATCCAAGACAGCAGCGAGAGTCCCTTCCACAGGAAACCATCTCAAGCGGAGGCGGATCAGCAGCGTAGAGATGTCCCCAACCGATACAGGCGAGCGGTCCATCCTGGGTCCCGACTCTGAACAGCCAGTACTTCATCCATGGTCATCCCCACAAGGGAGGGGGGGACATAGGAGAAAAAAGAAAAGAAGCGGCAGATAAACTGGTCTAAAAAGGAGGTCTATTTAAAGGCTAGAGTATACAGATGAGTTTTAAGATGGGACTTAAATGCTTCTACTGAGGTAGCATCTCAAACTGTTACCGGGAGGGCATTCCAGAGTACTGGAGCCCGAACGGAAAACGCTCTTTAGCCCGCAGACTTTTTTGGGCTCTAGGAATCACTAATAAGCCGGAGTCCTTTGAACGCAGATTTCTTGCCGGGACATATGGTACAATACAATCGGCAAGATAGGATGGAGCTAGACCGTGTAGTATTTTATACGTAAGTAGTAAAACCTTAAAGTCACATCTTAAGTGCACAGGAAGCCAGTGCAGGTGAGCCAGTACAGGCGTAATGTGATCAAACTTTCTTGTTCTTGTCAAAAGTCTAGCAGCCGCATTTTGTACCAACTGTAATCTTTTAATGCTAGACAATGTTATTTTTAACACTGTGATTACAAGTGGAACTATTCATTATTTATCGTGTTAAACAATGTCAGATCAGATTTATCCAAGAGTCAGATGCAGTCATCAAAAGAGCCACAGGTTCCCTACCCCTGATCTAAGTTACATTTAATCCAGTGTGGCTGGCACTGGGAGCAGGTGGGTAAAGTGTCTTGCCCCAAGGACACAACGGCAGTGACTAGGATGGCGGAAGCGGGGATCGAACCTGGAACCCTGAAGTTGCTGGCACGGCCGCGCTACCAACCGAGCTATATTGCCTCATAACAGCGGCAGCCATCATGCATCAATCTGCACTCGTTAAAACACACACACACACACACCGGCCTGGAACCACTTATCCCTCCTACCTCTCGCCAATAAAGTGACCAATTGCGAGGACAAATAGGACTCGTCCAGCCTGAGACAGGGATGTTAGGGCAGATGGCGGAAAGAGTGGGCTTGCAGGTGCGTGACCCAGCATACTGATGGCGATGGGCATCAGAGCGACAAAGAGACCACGCATAAATTTGGAGTGTCATCTGATTATCCGGATTACATGTCGCTAATTTGCTCATATCGCTTACATCCCAATCACATCTGGCCCGACGCTGCAATCAGAGCTGGCAGCGGCACACGTGAAACGTAATAATAATAATAATGATCGCCGCGCGTTGAGTGGGATCTCATTTCATGTGCGGCCACTCATCAAATTGTTGCAATCAGCAAAGTGCATTTTTTTTTCCTCCTGTTGACAGCCGGCGTAGACATCCCGCCCTAAAAAACTCAGAAGAGTCGGGAAAAATTTAGTGTTGCATTTTGTTGTCTTCCAAAAAAAGCACACTTAAAGCGCCGCAATGTGGCAAAAAAATCTCTGAGCCGTGTCATTATTTTCCGATAACCACGCAAAAATCATTTCACACTCGGCTTACAAATACAATTATGGCAGGGGAGATGAAAAGTGGGACTACTTATCCGCACTTACAAAAGTCAAAACAATGACAAGTTATAATGTGATTCGCAATATAATGTTGTTTAAGCAATAAACTGAGATTGAACAAGTGCGCCCCTGCTGGCTGCAGAGAAGTACTGCACTCCATATGACGTAAACCAGGGGTCCATCCATCCATCCATTTTCTGCCGCTTGTCCTTTACAGCAGTGGTCCCCAACCTTTTTGTAGCTGCTGACCGGTCAGTGCTTGATAATTTTTCCTGCGGCCTGGCGGTGGTGGTGGGGGGGGGGGGGGTCTGGTGGGGGGGGCGTCGTGAGGGATTCTCTTTTTTTTTTTTTTTTTTTGTCATGAAAAAGGCAGGTTTTTGTCATCAGAAATTGAGAGTTTTTGGGGGGTTTGGTGCACCAATTGTAAGCGAATTTGGGTATTTTATGTTGATTTAATAAAAAATAAAAAATAAAATATATATATATTTTTTTATTATTATTTTTTTTTAAATTAAGAAAAAAATTATTCTGCGGCCCGGTACCAATCGAACCACAGCCCGGTACCGGTCCGCAACCTAGTGGTTGAGGACCACTGCTTTACGGGGTGCAATAAAATCACAGAACATGAAGGGGGAAATGTTGATATTTTAACATTTGTGTGAAGTGAAGTGAATTATATTTATATAGTGCTTTTCTCTAGTGACTCAAAGCGCTTTACGTAGTGAAACCCAATATCTAAGTTACATTTAAAGTAGTGTGGGTGGCACTGGGAGCAGGTGGGTAAAGTGTCTTGCCCAAGGACACAACGGCAGTAACTAGGATGGCGGAAGCGGGAATCGAACCTGCAACCCTCAAGTTGCTGACACGGCCACTCTACCAACCGAGCTATGCCGCATACATACTAGAGATGTCCGATAATGGCTTGTTTGCCAATATTCCGATATTGTCCAACTCTTTATTATTGATTCCGATATCAACCAATACCGATATATACAGTCGTGGAATTAACACAATATTTTGCCTAATTTTGTTGTGATGCCCCGCTGGATCCATTAAACAATGTAAGAAGGTTTCTCAACATAAATCAACTCAAGTTATGGGAAAAAAAATGCCAACATGGCACTGCCATATTTATTAATGAAGTCACAAAGTGCATCCTTTTTTTTTAACATGCCTCAAAACAGCAGCTTGGAATTTGGGACGAACTCTCCCTGAGAGAGTATAAGGAGGTTGAGGTGGGCGGGGTTGAGGTGGGAGGGGGGTAGAGGGTAGCGGGGGGTGTATATTGTAGCGTCCCAGAAGAGTTAGTTCTGCAAGGGGTTCTGTGTATTTGTTCTGTTGTGTTACGGTACGGATGTTCTGCCGAAATGTGTTTGCCATTCTTGTTTGGTGTGGGTTCAGAGTGTGGCGTATATTTTTAACAGTGTTAAAGTTGTTTATACGGCCACCCTCAGTGTGACCTGTATGGCTGTTGACCAAGTATGCCTTGCATTCACGTGTGTGTGAAAATCCGCAAATATGTGATTGTGCCTTTGAAGTTTATTGCCGCTATGTACTTCCCCTTACATCCGTGTACCACTCCGTGAAGCAGCATTTTAAAAATTCATGAATCTTACTTTTTGAAACCGATACCGATAATTTCCGATATTATATTTTAAAGCATTTATCGGCTGATAGTATCGGCAGTCCGATATTATTGGACATCTCTAATACATAAATACATAAATACATTTTTAAAATTTCTAAGTTTTTAGGGCTTCCCTCAAGTTTGCTCCCGGGGAACCCAAAGGGTATCAGTAATTAAAATTTTAAAAAATAAGTTATATTTTATTTTATTTTTATTTTTTATTTAATGGTTAAATCTTTAAATCAACTTTAGGTTTGTCGATAGAGAATGTTTTATGCGGTATGTATATATATATACATACTTACATATCTACATACATACACACACACACACACATATATATACACACATGTATTTTTATTGTATTTATTATTTATTTATATCTGGATTTCGGATGCTAGTGGGCCGGATTCAGCCCACGGGCCGTAGTTTGGGGACCCTTGTTCTTAATCAGGGGTCGGAACCTTTTTGGCTAAGAGAGCCATGAAATCCAAATATTTTAAACTGTATTTCCGTAAGAGCCATATAATATTGGTTTGAACACTGAATAGCATTTTTAAGTATGACAAACATTTTTAGAGTATAATAAGTCTCTTATTGTATTTAATAACATTGTTATTCCGAAGCTAACCAATTATAAATAAAATACTTCTTTCCATTAATGTGACCCTCCTTTACCTCGAAGGACAGCTGGGGTTGAGCTGAGCCACCTGCAATCTTGAACAGGTGTGGTAGAAAAACGATGGATGGAATAAGATGCATGAAAATGTTTTTTATTAATTGAACGTTATATTTTTAACACTGTTATTTACAGCGTAATTATTCATTACTTATCGCGTTAAGCAATGTCAGCTAAGATTTATCTGAGAGCCAGATAAAGTCGTCAAAAGAGCCACATCTGCCATAGGTTCCCTACCCCTGTTCTCTGTTCTAAATGAATGATAGACCTGTTATAATACATTGTAATATTTTTGTTTTTGTTGAGAAACATTTCAATTGATGTTTGTTGTTTGAAACTAAAATTATTTTCAAAGTCACTAACTAATTATTTTAATAATAATTATACACAAAATAGTTTTTTAATTCAGCAGACCTTAAGAATTGACAACATTTAACGTCTGACAGGAGACTCTGCCAGACGTTCCGCCCGGAGTTCCTTAAGGCTCTGGATGCTGTGGGGCTGTCTTGGTTGACAAGACTTTGCAGCATCGCGTGGACATCGGGGGCGGTACCTCTGGATTGGCAGACCGGGGTGGTGGTTCCTCTCTTTAAGAAGGGGGACCGGAGGGTGTGTTCCAACTATTGTGGGATCACACTCCTCAGCCTTCCCGGTAAGGTTTATTCAGGTGTACTGGAGAGGAGGCTACGCCGGATAGTCGAACCTCGGATTCAGGAGGAACAGTGTGGTTTTCGTCCTGGTCGTGGAACTGTGGACCAGCTCTATACTCTCGGCAGGGTTCTTGAGGGTGCATGGGAGTTTGCCCAACCAGTCTACATGTGCTTTGTGGACTTGGAGAAGGCATTCGACCGTGTCCCTCGGGAAGTCCTGTGGGGAGTGCTCAGAGAGTATGGGGTATCGGACTGTCTTATTGTGGAGGTCCGTTCCCTGTACGATCAGTGCCAGAGCTTGGTCCGCATTGCTGGCAGTAAGTCGAACACATTTCCAGTGAGGGTTGGACTCCGCCAAGGCTGTCCTTTGTCACCGATTCTGTTTATAACTTTATTGGACAGAATTTCTAGGCGCAGTCAAGGCGTTGAGGGGTTCCGGTTTGGTAACCGCAGGATTAGGTCTCTGCTTTTTGCAGATGATGTGGTCCTGATGGCTTCATCTGACCGGGATCTTCAGCTCTCGCTGGATCGGTTCGCAGCAGAGTGTGAATCGACCGGAATGAGAATCAGCATCTCCAAGTCCGAGTCCATGGTTCTTGCCCGGAAAAGGGTGGAATGCCATCTCCGGGTTGGGGAGGAGACCCTGCCCCAAGTGGAGGAGTTCAAGTACCTAGGAGTCTTGTTCACGAGTGAGGGAAGAGTGGATCGTGAGATCGACAGACGGATCGGTGCGGCGTCTTCAGTAATGCGGACGTTGTATCGATCCGTTGTGGTGAAGAAGGAGCTGAGCCGGAAGGCAAAGCTCTCAATTTACCGGTCGATCTACGTTCCCATCCTCACCTATGGTCATGAGCTTTGGGTCATGACCGAAAGGATAAGATCATGGGTACAAGCGGCCGAAATGAGTTTCCTCCGCCGTGTGGCGGGGCTCTCCCTTAGAGATAGGGTGAGAAGCTCTGCCATCCGGGGGGAACTCAAAGTAAATCCGCTGCTCCTTCACATCGAGAGGAGCCAGATGAGGTGGTTCGGGCATCTGGTCAGGATGCCACCCGAACGCCCGACGTTTAGGGCACGTCCAACCGGTAGGAGGCCACGGGGAAGACCCAGGACACGTTGGGAAGACTATGTCTCCCGGCTGGCCTGGGAACGCCTCGGAAGAGCTAGACGAAGTGGCTGGGGAGAGGGAAGTCTGGGTTTCCCTGCTTAGGCTGTTGCCCCCGCCACCCAACCTCGGATAAGTGGAAGATGATGGATGGAACATTGAACGTTTAGAATACAAAAAAAAATTAAAAAATCATTTAGGGAAGCAAGAGCTGCCAAATCACATTGATATGTTCATTGTGGCCAGGTGATGTCTTCCCATCATTCTCCTGCTTACAGTTTGAGCAGCAGTTCTTTTTTGTTGTTGGTTTTTTTTGTATTTGTTGCCCAGCTGTTCTCACCCGGGACAGAAACGACCTTGTCTTTGTATGGACGAGAAAAAATAAATAATTGTGGGATGGAGTTGACCCACCCAGAACAGGAAGTGGCGCATATCACTGTGCCCTCTGGTTTTCTTTCGGGGTTATGAACAGCGTGACAAGTTGGGGCGCGGCAACATGGCCCCGGCGTCCTTGCTGCCACTTCCACTCTGTGACGGCGGGCCTCTAATCAAACTGGAGCCACTGTTTAGTGACTTTACCAGAGACATTCAAATACATTGTTCTGGGGGGGCACTATTTCACCAAGCTAAAGGGCCCTGGGGGCCTGCTTTTAACTCAACAAAAAAGCTAAGAGAGTCAGAACACAAGTCAAATTATTATTCAGTAGAGTCCCCAACTGCAAACTTAACTGCTTTAAGAAATACCGTATTCGTCAGACTATAGAGCAAACCGGGATATAAGCCACACCCACAACACTTTAGGAGGTAAGAAAATGTTTCTATATATAAGCCGCAGGTATTTTTGAAGAAATATTCCGTAAATGTTTATTTACATACCTTAATTGTTTACTAACAATGTCTGTAACAAGACAGTAAAATGAGTGATCAAACAAAACAGAAGTCCTCATCATGGCCACCACTTGAATAGACCTGGTCCATCGGGACAATTGAAGGACTTACTCGGGTAATATACGTGTTAACAAAAAAGTTTAGTGTCTGACATGTTTTCCCAGCATGAACGCTGCTTAAAGATCGACCTAAGTTGTTGTTTGGGACAGATTTTTGTTTCTGCCGGAGTAAGCAGTTTCTTTGTTTGGGATCCGCACGGACGCGGGTCTAATTGTTTGCAACCTCAAACTCACGCTCCTCTTGTCTCATCAAAACGGGAAGATTTAAACATACCATCAGTCTTCATCCCAGTGAGAGCAGACATTGTACAGTAAGTGATTTATTTATTATTTTCGCAGTTTGTATATCTCATTTAGCACTTAGCAATACAGCAACATGATGCTTAGTGTTTCACTAAAGCTGCGTCTGTTAGCATTCAGCTGCTAAAACGTATTTCTCATCCTCATTATTTTCAGGCTCAAAAATATAAGGTTTTATCGAGATCAGAAGCAGTCTTTGTTGTTTCTCTTGAAGTCTGACATGATCAGTAGTGTTGTTGTGCCCAACCGCAAACTTAACTGCTTTACGAAATACCATATTCTTCGGACTATAGAGCAAACCGGGTTATAAACCACACCCACAACATTTTAGAAGGAAAAAAAATGTTCCATAAACTGCAGATGTATACATTGTGAAATTAGTTATTTACAAAGAAAGATTCTGTATATGTTTATTTACATACCTTAGTTGTTTCCAAACGATGTCTGTAAGAAGGCAGTAAAACGACTGATCAAACAAAACAGAAGTCATCATCATGGCCACCACTTGAATAGTCCTGGTCCTTCGGGACCAGGTAATACATGCCTTGACAAAAACTATCAGGACTTATCTACTTGGGAGGTATATGGGCTGTTCAGTGTTTGTGTGTCTCATGTTTTCCCAGCATCAACACTGCTTAAAGACCCACCTAAGTTGTTATTTGGGACGGATTTATGATTCTGCTGGAGTAGGCAGTTTCTTTGCTCGGGATCCCCACAGTCTAATTGTTTGCAATCAACATTTCCCAAACCTCAAACTCGCGCTCCTCTTGTCTGTCCGGGTAAAATGCAAATGCAGGCAAAAAGCAATGCGCGTAACAATCTGTTATAATTACGCTGAAATAAAAGCAGTGTGTCAGAATAATTTTATCGAAGTTATCACGCAACTTGGGGTTACATTGAGTTCAGGTCCCCCGGCGAGAAGACGAAAGCTGTCGTTCATCTTATCAAGCAAAAAGCTGGTAAAACTCCACTATGTGTGATGGGATGCGACATGGAGGTGTTGGTTTCTTTGATCTATTGAGAGGCGCAGGAAGACCTACAAAGGCACTTTTTCTTTCAACTGTTTATGAGCCATCTTCCCTTAGGAGCAGCTGCGTAATCAATCAATCAATCAATGTTTACTTATATAGCCCTAAATCACTAGTGTCTCAAAGGGCTGCACAAACCACTACGACATCCTCGTGTTTCCATATATAAGCCGCCGGTATATACATTGTGAAAGTAGTTATTTTTGAAGAAAGATTCCGTAAATGTCTATTTACATACCTTAATTCAGTGGTTCTTAACCTTGTTGGAGGTACCGAACCCCACCAGGTTCATATGTGCATCCACCGAACCCTTTATTAGTTAAAAATAAAATGTATTTTTTTTTATTCAAATTCTAGACAAATGTATATGTTTTTGGTAACACTTTAGTATAGGGAACATATTCACCATTAATTAGTTGTTTATTAACATGCGAATTACTGACATATTGGTTCTTAGTCATTATTAAGCACGTATTAATGCCTTATTATACAACCATAACCCTCTAACCTGAACCCTAATCCTCTAACCCCCTAACCCTAACCAAAAAACTTTAGATTATTATTTCGTTTTACCTACAATGTATCCAAATAACTCTTCATTAAGTATTTTTTACTTAAAATATGTTCCCCATACTTAAGTGTTACCTTAACTTACAATGGTATTATTCTGTTTGTATTGTGTCAAATTCACTAATTTATTAGTAAATTCACCAAAAATGGCACAGTGGAGTTATTGAGTCTGTTTAGCCGATTGGAGAGCTCGCTTCCGCAGCTGGTGGCTTCTGTTTTGTTCGAACAGCCATTTTACTGCCTGCCGTTTGAAAACAAGGTACTTAAAAAAATATTTACAGAATATGACTCCTTTCACAACAGATATATGTGACCAATCGTCCGGTGCAGCTATTGTGGAAAAAAAAAAAAAAAAAAAAAAATCTTAAAAAATTGAGTGAGTGCGCTCTTTAGTCTGGAAAATACGGTAACTATCAATTATTGACGTTTTGCTTCAAATGCGAGCCAAAGCATGAAAGAGCCGCGTGCAACCCGCCGACCCCTGTACAGAGCACACATGGATAATTTAGAGTCTAAATTAAAAATGTTATCCAAATGAGGAAGAAAGCCGCAGCATACTTGGGGTATATTTACAGCTAGAATTCACAAAATTTCTTTATATATATATAAAATAAATACTTGAATTTCAGTGTTCATTTACACATATACACACATTACACTCCTCTACTCATTGTTGTATTTTAAAGTGCAATGCTTTGCTGCCAGTAGCACAGCGTTTGAAGGAGCATAGGTATGGGCAGCATCCGTGAAATTTAAATTGCAGGAAAGGAGTGAGTTTAGGGTTGGATTGTCCGTCCTCGTTCTATTCTCTGTCACTATCTTTCCAACCATGCTGCACGCACAAAAATGCCTTCATCCAATGCACCAGAGTCTGGAATCTTCCATCTCTCCCTAGCAACCCCCCCCACCCCCCCTTTGAGCTGTCCTGGATGAACTGAAATTATTGTTTCCAATCATTTTGGAACTTGCAAGCCTACTTCTTCTTCTTACTCGTCATCGCCATGACTGTCTCTTCTTCGTTCTTCTGCTTCGTTTCTGTTATGTTTTTGGACATTACTACTTGCCGTAGTTTTGAAGCAATGCATGATGGGAATCCAGATGTTGTGTGTCAGTGTGCTGGTTTGAATAAACACACGCTGAGCAATAGTGCCGTGCCTGCCTACTTTATGGGTTATATATAAACCTATGGATAACGGAGACATATATAATAGTCTTCTTCTACAAGCTCCAAAAGCCGTAGATGTCATAACGCGACTGGGCCGGCACGCTGTTTATAAGGAGGAAAAACAGACGTGACGACAGGCTGTCCTCACTCAGTTGCGGCTGGAAATTGGGAGAAAGTCGGGAGAATATTTGTCCCAGGAGAGGCACTGAAATTCGGGAGTTTCTCGGAAAATTGTTCGGTCTTGCAAACCTAAATAAAGGAAGACGTATAAAGAAATACAACAGAGGAAGGAAAATCATTCAAGAGAAAAAACATCAACCCTCAAAAGAAAAAATTCTGGAGCTTCCGTTTCTTCACGCTGTTAACTGTCTGTCCAGCTGCACACGCGGGAAACGAGTAGCGAGGGCAGAGCAATGAATTTATTGACAGTGCAGTGTGGAACCCTACGTGTTAAACTTTGGAATTAAGTCAACGCAGTCTCAAAGGAACAAAACGTGCAGAGGCACTTTCGGACTATCTTTCGCTGTTTGTATGGAGGAAAAACAGACGTGACGACAGGTTGTCCTCACCTAGGTCCGGCTGGAAATCGGAAGAAATTTGGGAGAATGGTTGTCCCAGGGGAGGCACTGAAATTCAAGAGTCTACCGGAAAATTCGGGAGGGTTGGCAAGTATGCATTATGCTTTTGAAATATTTAGTTTTTGTTTATATGTTCTGTCTTACAAACCTAAATAAAGGAAGACGTATAAAGAAACACAACAGAGGAAGGAAAATAATTCAAGAGAAAAAGCATCAACCCTCCAAAAAAAAATTTCTGGAGCTTCCGTTTCTTCACGCTGTTAACTGTCTGTCCAGCTGCACACGCGGGAAAGGAATAGCGAGGGCAGAGTAATGAATTTATCGAAAGTGGAAGCCTATGTGTTTACTTTGAAATTAAGTCAACGCAGTCTCAAAGGAACAAAACGTGCACAGGCACTTTCGGACTATCTTTCGCTGTTTATAAGGATGAAAAATGGACGTGACGACAGGTAAGGGCTGGAAATCAGGAGAAATTCAGGATAATGGTTTTTCGGGAGAGGCACTGAAATTCGGGAATCTCCCTGAAAATTTGGGAGGAATGGCAAGTATGACTCCAGATATAGACTTAAATTCAATCTGCTGACTGTGCATCAAACATGCTAACCACTATGACGCCGCGCTGCCCGGAAATGGCTGACCTTTTTATGGATGTGCGTTATTTTGTGTTTTCGGTCATCAGATAAGTTTGGAGTGGTGCAAAATTGGCATCCCAGGAACAAATCCAAACTCTGTGCAGTATTTTCCTTTAAACATTTCATGAACGTCTCTCTGGGTCAGCGCCGTAAAAAAAAACCCTTCCCAGTACAAGCTCGGCTGCGGAATGCTAAAAGTCGACATAACGAAGGAAAATAAAACTGTGAGCCTCTCAGCGGCCGCTTAGCGCGGTCGTGAGTCCGTTGATAATGAATAATCCTGAGCATGAACGGCGGAGCGGTTAGAGCGGGGGCTGGGCGGCGGGTTGTGGTGCTCCACCTCCGAGGAGATATCGAGCCCCGATCCGTCCCTATCAACACATCGCGGCTCGCGTGTGACAATCACCGCCACGTAATGAAAAGACGCCGCCGGGCAAACAAACTCCATTAACGCGTCGAGCGGCACTCAATAAGACAGAGATGTCAGAAAACATCGATTGAGGGGCCTTTCTCTTTTTATGATGTTCAGCCGTGAAAAAAAAATCATTGCAAATATAATTGAGTGGAAAATAATTGATTGCCGACTTAGGAGGGGGGGCTGATGGAAACATTTGTCTCGTCGTGTCGCACGGAAATATATACTTTTACTACTCAGCCAAACCATGATCCATCCATTTTCTTCCGCTTATCCGAGGTTGGGTCGTGGGTGCAGCAGCCTAAGCAGGGAAGCCCAGACTCTCCTCTCCCCAGCCACTTCTTCCAGCTCTTCCCGGGGAATCCCGAGGCGTTCCCGGGCCAGCCGGAAGACATAGTCTTCCAAATCAATCAATCAATCAATCAATGTTTATTTATATAGCCCTAAATCACTAGTGTCTCAAAGGGCTGCACAAACCACAACACAAACCACTACCACATCCTCGGTAGGCCCACATAAGGGCTAAGAAAACTCACACTCAGTGGGACGTCGGTGACAAAGATGACTATGAGAACTTTGGAGAGGACGAAAGCAATGGATGTCGAGCGGGTCTAACATGATACTGTGAAAGTTCAATCCATAATGGATCCAGCACAGCAGCGAGAGTCCCGTTCACAGCGGAGCCAGCAGGAAACCATCCCAAGCGGAGGCAGATCAGCAGCGCAGGGATTTCCCCAAGCCGATACACAGGCAAGCGGTCCATCCTGGGTCCCGACTCTGGACAGCCAGTACATCATCCATGGCCACCGGATCGGACCGGACCCCCTCCACAATCAATCAACATGTATTTGTATCGGCCTAAATCACAAGTGTCTCAAAGGGCTGCACAAACTGCAACGACATCCTCGGTACAGAGCTCACATAAGGGTAACAAAAAACTCACCCCAGGGGAGACCGAAAGCAATGCATGCCGAACGGGTCTAGCATTATATTGTGAAAGTCCAGTCCATTGTGGATCCAACATAACGGTGAGAGTCCAGTCCATAGTGGATCCAATTAGTAGCGAGAGTCCCGTCCATAGTGGAGCCAGCAGGAAACCATCCCAAGCGGAGGCGGATCAGCAGCCCACAGATTTCCCAAACCGATACACAGGCGAGCGGTTCATCATGGTTCCCGACTCTGGACAGCCAGTACTTCATCCATGGCCACCGGACCTGTGTCGCCTCCGACCCCCCTCCATAAGGGAGGTGTTCGGGTGGCAACCTGACCAGATGCCCGAACCACCTCTTCTGGCTCCTCTCCATGTGGAGGAGCAGCGGCTTTACTTTGAGTTCCTCCCGGATGGCAGAGCTTCTCACCCTATCTCTAAGGGAGAGCTAAACTCATTTCGGCCGCTTGTACCTGTGATCTTATCCTTTCGGTCATGACCCAAAGCTCATGACCATAGGTGAGGATGGGAACGTAGATCGACCGGTAAATTGAGAGCTTTGCCTTCCGGCTCAGCTCCTTCTTCACCACAACGGATCGGTGCGGCGTCTTCAGTAATGCGGACGCTGTATCGATCCGCCTGTCGATCTCACGATCGGCTCTTCCCTCACTCGTGAACAAGACTTCGAGGTACTTGAACTTCTCCACTTGGGGCGGGGTCTCCTCCCCAACCCGGAGATGGCACTCCACCCTTTTCCGGGTGAGAGCCATGGACGCGGACTTGGAGGTGCTGATTCTCATTCTGGTCGCTTCACACTCGGCTGCGAACCGATCCAGTGAGAGCTTAAAATCCTGGCCGGATGAAGCCATCAGGACCACATCATCTGCAAAAATCAGAGACCTAATCCTGCAGAAACCAAACCGGATCCTCTCAACACCTCGACTGCGCCTAGAAATTCTGTCCATAAAAGTAATGAACAGAATCGGTGACAAAGGTGGCCAAGCCAAACCATGAATCATTCAATATTCACACAATTGTCCTTAATGTGGCGCCTCCTTCTGTCCGGAAACGTAACATTTCGCCATCAAGTCGTCGCTCGTGTTGCCGCGCATCATCCTTCCACTCAAGCAGCTCGCCGTCCCCCCGGCCGTGTTGTCGCCAGCCATTAGACTGAAGTGAGACGCGGCAATTACCAAGACAGGTGGCTGCTTTCGTGTACGACCGTGACAGGATGGCGAGCCGTCACCAGCTCTCAGTCTTCCTTCCCCCGCCGTCTCCCGGGAAAGACGAACGGCACTCTGTTTGTTTAATCCCGAAATAGAGCAATCGCTTCCTGCTGATTTAACACGCGAGTTGGAAGTTTGCGCCAAAATATCACCAGGTCTCCTGGAGTTCAGTCTTTGTTTCTTTTGTTACTTTTCTTTTGAAAAGTAACTCATCTTGTTTTCAGATCTCTTGTGTCATCAGTCTGACGTCATCCCTGACCCCTGATTGTTTCCACCTGTTTCCCCATTACCCTCATGTGTCGTATAAGCCCACGCCTCCCCGTTCTGTGCCAGATTGTCTCGAGTTTTCGTGCCTGCCTTGCTTTCATGTCCATGTCTTGCCTTGTCCCACGCTTATATTCCTGGATCC